>NC_142808.1:16420010-16447510 GCF_049724085.1 Artemia sp. Qi Xiang Cuo | reverse complement strand
TTGGCACTATAACTCCCTGTGACGCAAAAGCTACTCCCTGTAAAGTAACGATGTTAATCAGGCGCACTAATAAGCGTATATACATTATCTCAGGACGGGATGAGGGCCTGGTAAGAGGACTTAGTTAAATCGAAAGAATTATGAGTTTTTCGAAGTACAGAAAGTCAAATAGCCTTAGAACTATTCATCCAACTAACGTCTGAACCAACTTACTGAACTAATTAACTATCCAACTCAAACTAACTGACCACCACTGCGTATAGGAAAGAAAATCAATAATAAGAACAGCAAATTCTACGGGGGCCCTAATTTAGGGACAATGGAGGCAATCTTTCTCAGAAATATACTTGAAATTGAATTAAATTACAAAAACCCTAATCAACAATATACTAGCATAAATTTAGTATTTACTTTGTATTATTCAGGATTTTTTTTTTAGTTCATAAAATATATGAGGGTATATTTTGTCCAAGCTCTTGACCAAATTTCTGGTCAAAATGCTAAGAAAATTCATATTGTTCACATTTCTCAGCCAAAACCTTGCAGAAGCGATAATGAAACAGGTTTCCCGTCACTCCCCAGAATTTTTCTCAAAAAAGTGTAAAACGAGAGTGGTTTTTGAATGTCGTGACGTCGTAAAAAGCAATGTAAGTTTAGAGAGACTGGGGAACTTTTATTCAAGTTTCCCGTAATATTTTTGTCCGTGTGATCGGCCTAATACTTAATTAAATAAAAATTAGTAGTTTTTTTAACTGAAAGTAAGGAGCAAGACTAAAACTCAAGACGAACAGAAATTTTTCCGTATATGAAAAAGGCTGTCACCTCATCAACATCTTGCTCTTTACGCTTTAGTTTCTTAATTCTTTAAAAAGTAGAGTTGTGACAAAGAATCCAAACCTTAGTGTAAAGACTGAGATGCTGAGGAGGTGACAGCCCCTTTCATCTACGGAATAATTTCTGCTCGTTTCAAGTTTTAATGTTTCTCCTTATTTTCAGTAAAAAAACTTTTTTCTTTTTTTTTAAATTTAGGTTCTGTAAGTTTCTCAACTAATACAATTTCGAATTTGGATCACCGTACATGAAAAATTAAAACGAAGTTTGGATATTAATCTGGGCAAAGGTTTCCCTGCATAAAATTTTCTCTAGGAAGTTCACCCCCAGAAATTACCCTCCAGAAACTACCAATTAGGAAATTTTCCCCCAGACAATTCCATTCTAGCTGAAAATTACCCCAGGAAAATTTCTTGCGGACGATTCAGGTGAAAATTTTTTCTTACGCCACTTTCATTTGAAAAATACTTTAATTTCTGATTGTATTTAAAATCATTATTTTTAAAATACCTCCATCGCCCCCCTGGTACAAAGGTACTCCCGTAAAAAATTCCCTCTGAAGAATTTATCATGTGGAAAACTCCCCCATGCAGAAGTTTTCTGTAGAAAATCGATCCCCCAACCTACGGAAAGAAACTTTAGACAATTACGACCCGGCATATATTTTCCCTGGATAATTCCTCTTAATATCTTGACATGTAAAATTAAGTCGGCAAAAATAAAGTAAGACCAATAAAAAGAATTTCGCATAAGAATTCTGGCAAATCCCCCCAATGTAAATATATGTCGACGCAAGCTTCTTACATTAAAAATTCAGTACACCTTGTGGAAAAATTAAAAAACCTTGATATAAAAAAAGACACAATTTTGGCCAGTTTTGATGCCATTTCGATGTATACATCATGTGATATAAAAAAATGTGAATTTGCTCTTCAAAAGAAACTAGAAGATAATATTGGCCGGATGGATTACAAAACATTAGATATTGAAACCATTATGCGACTTGTTCGCCTTTGCAATAGATATTCCTTATATTTTCGGTACAACAATCAATTTTTCACCCAAACAAATGGGCTCCCTATGGGTCCTAGAATATAGATAAACAACTTATTCTAACATATATTAAAAGCTTTAAATGACCGAAAATAGTGTTTAATAGACATTAAAAGCCCTTTTTAAATGACTGAAAATATTGGAGGGCAACTGGCCCCTCTCCCTCCCAGCTTTTTTCCTAAGAGTCATCGATCCGATGTGTGTAGTAGTGGGGGATATTGTCAGTTCGCCTAGTCCTGTACTATGTGGGGTACCGCAAGGCTCTGTGTTAGGTCCGCTTTTATATTTAATTTACGTCGGCGCACTACGGTTCTACATTCCCAATGCTGCCATAACATCCTTTGTGAATGACACCACTATAATAATTGCGTGAAAGGCGTTGATTGAGCTTGTTTCTAAAGCAAATAAAGTGCTACATAACCTGCATGTTTTTACTAGTCTTAGTGGTTTAGCAGTGAACGCGAGTAAAACTAATTATATGATTCTTAGTCGTACTGGAGTTATTGATAATGTTTTCGGTTTAGTTAATTTTAATGGTACGGAGATTAAATAGATATTTGATACAAGGTATCTTAGTTTTCAAATTGATTGTAATTTAAATTAAAAAAAAAACATAGTGAAATTGTATCGGTGAAAGTTGCGCGGGGCTTAGGGCTGATTCGTAGATTCAAACATGTTTTTCCTGTCTCAGTTTTCAAATTTTTATATAATTCACTTATTCATCCTTACATTGTATACAGTTTTTCTTTGTTGGCTAGTAATTTTGCTGTAAATTTTAAACGGATACAAATTGTGCAGAATAAAGCACTGCGCCTGCTCGGTGATCTTGAAAATTGTGAAAGTACAATGGATTGTTATCGCCATTTTAATATTTTAAGTGTTGGGCAGTTGAGAGATTATCAGACCGGTATTTCCGTGCATCAGTGTTTAAATAAACTAGCACGTAATTATTCTTGTGATGTTTTAGCATCGAACTCTGCGCACCATTCTTATAATACAAGGAATTCTGTGGACTTAGTACATGAGAGACGACACACTGCTAGAGCTAGTTTTGTATTTAGGCATGTGGGGGTTTCGGTTTTGAATAGTCTTCCGGAAAGCACTAGGATGGCTGAGAATGTGTTCTCTTTTAAAAATAAGATAAGGAATTTCTTGATGAGTAAGGATCGGTGAGGGGGGAGGGGCTGTCTTTTGTGGGTATTGGTTCGCGGTTCCCACGAGGTTTGGTTATTATTTATTTATAAAATTTCATTTTTCTTCTTTTTTTGTTTGTTTCCAATATATATGTAATAAGTAAGTAAAATATTGTGATTTTTTTTAATATTTAAGTAAAAACGATCAGAATTAATTAGTTCATTATAAATGGGGCTTAAATAGGTTCCTCCCGTGTCTCTATTGAGAGCAACCTTTCGGTGAATGTAGTTTTTTATCTCAACTGCCTCCCTGAAAACTTGGATGAGACCTTTAACAGGGGCAATAATGGAGGTGTTATCGAATAAAACGAAATGGTGCGGGTTGTCATACACATGCTGAGCCAAGGCGGAATCAAAAGTCTCAGGCCTTTGGCATAGCTCCATAGCTTTGTCATTTGAGGACCTGTGTTCCAACAATCTCTACCCCAATTGCTTATGGGTTCTTCCAACATAGAAACAACCGCAAGAACATGGAACCCTATAAATACAACTGCCCAAAATAGGGCTCGTTTTATCTTTACCGCTGTTAAAACAGTCCTGAATTTTATTTGATTTTTTGAAGGTGACATTTAAGTTGTGTTTTTTAAGAATTCTTTGAAATTTGTCCCCTAATCTGGGAAAGTAGGGCAAAACAGTAAAGACTTTCTTATCACCCACTAAAGGGGTGATATGCGTTGGAGGTTGTGGAAACGATAAATCCTTTTCTGCATTTTTTTTTCTTTTTTCTATTTTGGATTCCAGTAGCTTGATCCATTGCAAAACAAAATGAATTTGTGTTTCCCGAGTTTTTGAATTTGAGGAATGAGGAGTGAAGTTAAGAAGATTCTTAACAACCTCCCCTCGAAGTAAATCGGGATTCTCCAAAATACCTCTTGAGCCAAATATACCCGCCTCCACACTGGATACTATCTCTGAGAAATTTACTCGTGGATGAGGCAAGCAAAATTTTGGTCCCTTAGACAAGATATGGATTTCTTCGGGTGTAAGAACTTTCGAAGATAGGTTCTCAATGGCCGGGCCAGAACAAAATCTAAGAAGAAAACGTCTGGAATTTTGAAATTTTTCGTATTGTAATTTTACAAAGTTTTCTGATAAACTAAAAAATTGAATTCCCATTCAGTACTGTATTTTTTTCATTCAGTTACCCTTTCACCGTTACATGGAGAGGGTCTTAAAATTTTAGTTTCGCTTTGTTTCAAGGTTTGAATTTTTTTTTTTTTTATAGTATCCATGGATTTTTATTAGTAATTTTGATATTATTATCTTGCACTGAGGACGGTCAAGCGGAGGTCTTGACCGAAATATTTGCATTTTAGTCCATATGTTTCACTGGCTTGTATAATCCTCGTTTTTCTATTTTTTTTTCTTTTTTTTTTACTATTGTTTCGTTTTATAACAAATACTATACGTAAACAATGGATAAATTTCATGACTTACAAACCTATTCCGAGGGTCTCTGGGGGTTTGTGTTATCCTTAAGGCCATAGTTACTGGGCTTCTCAACAATGCTGAACAAAATGGCTGTCTTAAAATTTTGATTGAGAGAATGAAATTTTGATTAAAATTTTAATAAATAAATTTATTAAAGACCAAGATTCACAAAAAAATCTTATCAAACCGACCTACCACGTGAAAATCTTTACAGAGTTGTTCGTGGCAGGACTCAATATTTTACTCACTTATTACATATATATTGGAAACAAACAAAAAAAAGAAAAAAAATGCAATTTTATAAATAAATAATAAACAAACCTCGTGGGAACCGCGAACCAATACCCACAAAAGACAGCCCCCCCCCTCACCGATCCTTACTCATCAAGAAATTCCTTATCTTATTTTTAAAAGAGAACACATTCTCAGCCATCCTAGTGCTTTCCGGAAGACTATTCAAAACTGAAACCCCCACATGCCTAAATACAAAACTAGCTCTAGCAGTGTGTCGTCTCTCATGTACTAAGTCCACAGAATTCCTTGTATTATAAGAATGGTGCGCAGAATTCGATGATAAAACATGACAAAAGTAATTAGGTGCTAGTTTATTTAAACACTGATACACGAAAATACCGGTCTGATAATCTATCAACTGTCCCAACATTTAAAATATTAAAATGGCGATAACAATCCATTGTAAATTCGCATTTTTCAAGATCACCGAGCAGGCGCAGTGCTTTATTCTGCACAATTTGTATCCGTTTAAAATTTACAGCAAAATTACTAGCCCACATAGAACAACTGTATACAATGTAAGGATTAATAAGTGAATTATATAAAAATTTGAAAACTGAGACAGGAAAAACATGTTTAAATTAACGAATCAGCCCTAAACCCCGCGCAACTTCCACCGATACAATTTCACAATTTTTTTTTTTAATTTAAATTACAATCAATTTGAAAACTAAGATACCTTGTATCAAATATCTATTTAATCTCCGTACAATTAAAATTAACTAAACCGAAAACATTATCAATAACTCCAGTACGACTAAGAATCATATAATTAGTTTTACTCGCGTTCACTGCTAAACCACTAAGTTTTACTTAGTTTTACTTAGATGATAATTAGTTTTACTCGCGTTCACTGCTAAACCACTAAGACTAGTAAAAACATGCAGGTTATGTAGCACTTTATTTGCTTTTGAAACAAGCTCAATCAACGCCTTTCATGCAATTATCATAGCGGTGTCATTCACAAAGGATGTTATGGCAGCATCGGGAATGTAGAACCGTAGTGCGCCGACGTAAATTAAATATAAAAGCGGACCTAACACAGAGCCTTGCGGTACCCCACATAGTACAGGACTAGGCGAACTGACAATATCCCCTACTACTACACACATCGGATCGATGACTTAGGAAAAAATCTGGGAGGGAGAGGGGCCAGTTGCCCTTCAATATTTTCAGTCATTTAAAAAGGGCTTTTAATGTCTATTAAACACTATTTTTGGTCATTTAAAGCTTTTAATGTATGTTAGAATAAGTTGTTTATCGATATTCTAGGACTATTGGTTCGATGTGTTCACCCCTGGGAAAAACATACAAAAAAATATCATAGGCAGCGCAATAGCGCTGCCTAAGTAAAGAACGATGTTGGCCCAATGTATCATTTATTTTTTGAAACCCTATATGCCTAGGGACATATAAGGTTTTCATAGAAAGCGTTGTCGTAGAAACTTTAACAAGGGCTCATTCGATTGGAAATTAGAGTGGCTTGTGCCTTTTTAATAGTCGAAAGTGATTGGGAGGCAACTAACACCCCTTCCACGCCCACCATTTCCCCAAACAAATCCAATCAAAATTTTGCGATAACCATTTTATCCAGTATAGTTAACTTCCAGAGAGAAATTATGTTTTTGAGGAAGAGACTCTCCCACAACCCTCAGGGCCAGGGTTGTAAGTTATGCCATGGCGGCATATAAGGTTTTTATAGAAAGCGTTGTCGTAGAAACTTCAAGAAAGGGCTCATTCGATTGGAAATTAGAGTGGCTTGTGCCTTTTTAATAGTCGAAAGTGATTGGAACGCAACTAACACCCCTTCCGCGCCCACCATTTCCCCAAACATATCCAATCAAAATTTTGAGATAGCCATTTTGTTCAGCGTAGTTGATTTCCAGATAGAAATTAGGTTTTTGAGGAGGACACTCCCCCACAGCCCTCAGGGCAAGGGTTGTAAGTTATGCCATGGGGGCATATAAGGTTCTGATAGAAAGTGTTGTCGTAGAAACTTCAAAAAAGGGCTCATTCGATTGGAAATTCAAAGGGCTAGTGCCCTTTTTAATAGTCGAAAGTGGTTGGAGAGCAACTAACCCCCTGTCACGCCCATCTTTTCCCCAAACACATCTAATCAAAATTTGGATACAGCCATTTTGTTCACCGGAGTTGAAAGTTCTGGAAATTAGGTCTTTGAGGATGACAACATCCCCACAGCCCTCAGGGCAAGGGTTGTAAATTATGCCCTGAGGGCAGATATGTTTTTTTTATAGACAGCGTTGTCGTAGAAACTTCAAAACGATCTCATTTGATAGGAAATTGAAACGGCTAGTGCCCTTTTTAATAGTCGAAAGTAATTGGAAGAGAACTAACACCCCTTCTAAGTTCACCATTTAGCCAATCACATCCAATCAAAATTTAGAGATAGCCATTTTGTTCAAAGTAGTTCAAAGGTCCGGAATTATATCTAAGAGGATGACACTCCCCCCACAGCCCTCAAAGTAAAGGTTATAAGTTATACCCTGGGGGCATATAATGTTTTTATTAAAAGCTTTGTCATAGAAACTTGAAAAGGGACGCATTTGATCGAAAATTCATAGAGCTAGTGCCCTTTTTAATAGTCGAAAGTGATTTGAGGGCGACTAACCCCCCTCTCACTCCCACCTTTTCCCCAAACACATCTAATCAAAATTTTTAGATATCCGTTTTGTTCAACGTAGTTAAAAGTTTTAGAAATTAGGTCTTTGAGGATGATAATTAGTTTTACTCGCGTTCACTGCTAAACCACTAAGACTAGTAAAAACATGCAGGTTATGTAGCACTTTATTTGCTTTTGAAACAAGCTCAATCAACGCCTTTCATGCAATTATTATAGCGGTGTCATTCACAAAGGATGTTATGGCAGCATCGGGAATGTAGAACCGTAGTGCGCCGACGTAAATTAAATATAAAAGCGGACCTAACACAGAGCCTTGCGGTACCCCACATAGTACAGGACTAGGCGAACTGACAATATCCCCTACTACTACACACATCGGATCGATGACTTAGGAAAAAATCTGGGAGGGAGAGGGGCCAGTTGCCCTTCAATATTTTCAGTCATTTAAAAAGGGCTTTTAATGTCTATTAAACACTATTTTTGGTCATTTAAAGCTTTTAATGTATGTTAGAATAAGTTGTTTATCGATATTCTAGGACTATTGGTTCGATGTGTTCACCCCTGGGAAAAACATACAAAAAATATCATAGGCAGCGCAATAGCGCTGCCTAAGTAAAGAACGATGTTGGCCCAATGTATCATTTATTTTTTGAAACCCTATATGCCTAGGGACATATAAGGTTTTCATAGAAAGCGTTGTCGTAGAAACTTTAAAAGGGGCTCATTCGATTGGAAATTAGAGTGGCTTGTGCCTTTTTAATAGTCGAAAGTGATTGGAAGGCAACTAACACACCTTCCACGCCCACCATTTCCCCAAACATATCCAATAAAAATTTTGAGATAGCCATTTGGTTCAGCGTAGTTGATTTTCAGATAGAAATTATGTTTTTGACGAAGACACTCCCCCACAGCCCTCAGGACAAGGGTTGTAAGTTATGCCCTGGGGACATATAAGGTTCTTATAGAAAGTGTTGTCGTAGAAACTTCAAAAAAGGGCTCATTCGATTGGAAATTCAAAGGGCTAGTGCCCTTTTTAATAGTCGAAAGTGGTTGGAGAGCAACTAACCCCCTGTCACGCCCATCTTTTCCCCAAACACATCTAATCAAAATTTGGATACAGCCATTTTGTTCAACGTAGTTGAAAGTTCTGGAAATTAGGTCTTTGAGGATGACACCATCCCCACAGCCCTTACGGCAAGGGTTGTAAGTTATGCCCTGAGGGCACATAAGTTTTTTTTATAGACAGCGTTGTCGTAGAAACTTCAAAACGGGCTCATTTGATTGGAAATTGAAATGGCTAGTGCCCTTTTTAATAGTCGAAAGTAATTGGAAGGCAACTAACACCCCTTCCACGCCCACCATTTAGCCAAACACATCCAATCAAAATTTAGAGATAGCCATTTTGTTCAAAGTAGTTGAAAGGAATTATATCTAAGAGGATGACACTCCCCCCACAGCCCTCAGGGTAAGGGTTGTAAGCTATGCCCTGGGGGCATTTAAGGTTTATTGAAAGGTTTATCGTAGAAACTTGAAAAGGACTCATTCGATTGGAAATTCAAAGGGATAGTGCCCTTTTTAATAGTCGAAAGTGATTTGAGGGCAACTAACCCCCCTCTCACTCCCACCTTTTCCCCAAATACATCTAATCAAAATTTTTAGATATTCGTTTTGTTCAACGTAGTTAAAAGTTTTATAAATTAGGTCTTTGAGGATGATAACCCTCTCGGAGCCCTCGGGGCAAGGGTTGTAAGTTGTGCCCTGGGGTTATATAAGGTTTTCATAGATAGTGATGTTGTAAAAACTTCAAAAAGGAATCATTCGATTGAAAATTAGAAGGGCTTGTGCCCTTTTCATAGTCAAAAGTGATTGGATGGCAAGTAACTCCCCTATCACGCCCATCATTTCCCCAAACACATCCAATCAAAATTTTGAGATAGCCATTTTGGTCAACGTAGTTGAACGGTCCGGTAATTATTTGTTTGAGGATGACACCCCCCTCACAGCCCTCAGGTCAAGGGTTGTAAGTTATGCCCTGGGGTATATAAGGTTTTTGTAGAAACCGTTGTCGTAGGAACTTCAAAACGGCTCATTCGATTGGAAATTGAAAGGGCTAGTGCTTCTTTTAACAGTCGGGAGTTTTTGGAAGGCATTAAACCCCCTCTCATGCCCACCATTTCCCCAAACACATCCAATCAAAATTTTGAGACTAGCAATTTTCTTCAAAGTAGTGAAAAGTTTTGTAAACTAGGTCTTTGAGGATGACACCCCCAGACCTCAGGGCAAATGCTGTAAGTTATGCCCTGGGGGCATATAAGGTTTTTATTGAAAGCGTTGTCATAGGATTTTCAAAAGGGTTCATTCGATTGGAAATTGAAAGGGCTATTGCCTTTTTTGTTAGTTGAAAGTGATCGGAGAGCTACTAACGGCCCTCTCACGCCCACCATTTCCCAAAACACATCCCATCAAAATTTTGAGATAGCCAGATTGTTCAACGTAGTAGAAAGTTCTGGAAATTGGGTTTTTAAGTGTGTCAGCGCCCTAACAGCCCTCAGGGCAAGGGTTGTAATTTTTGCCCTGGGGGCATATAAGGTGTTTATAGAAAGCGTTGACATAGAAACTCAAAAAGGGCTCATTTGATTGGAAATAGAAAGGGCTAGTGCCCTTTTTAATAGTCAAGTGATTGGAAGGCATGACATTTTTATAGTAAAGATCGATGTGGGTACAATGTATTATTATTGTTTCCTTTTTTTGACCAGGGCACTTCGTATCGAAGGAATTGTCGTAGGAACTTCGAAAAGGGCTCATTCGATTGAAAATAGAAAGGGCTAGTGCCCTTTTAATAGCCGAAAGTGATTGGAGAGCCTCTAGTCCCCCCTCCCACGCCCACCGTCCCATTTGCCCATTATGTTTAAAAACTAGATGTTGCCTTAAGATTAAAACAAAATGCACTGTGTTAATGCTAATTCCCAATAAGGCATCTCAGCAGTATCCCAAGAACGACTGAGAATACTATGTTCAAACTTTCGGGGCTACATCTGCTCTTGAAATTTAACGAAATCAAAATACCGTAAGTGTATCCAAGCTATCAAAGAAAGTAAACAGGTTTTTTTGCGAATGGTATCAAGTTTTCTATTTCAGGTCAAATAGAGGAGGTATAAAACTAAATTAAACACTACTATTTGTGTCCAGGTTTTTAAAAGGGTGTATCGTGTATGTTGTTAAAAATTGCTGAGAAATTTTCTCTAGCATACAAATAGCAGTGTTTAATTTAGTTTCATACCTATTTTCATACCTATAATTTTCTGTTGTTGTTTGATTGTTTGTTTTTGTTGTTCTTTTTTCGCTGTATTTGACGCTAAAGTGCGAATTCGGCCCCTTTGGGCTTGTGATAGCCATTTTTCAGCAATAAATCTTATCTTATCTAAATAGCAAGCCAAACTATTAGTCTTAAAAAACGAAAAGATTTAAAAATTATTTTCTTTTTCCCTGAAAAGACTATGCCAATATAAAACGAACAGAAATTAATTTAAAAAAAAATTTCCACAAAATAAGTTTTTCGAAGAAAAGTATAGAACTCCATTAAACAAAAAATGAGCAAAAATAAAATCAAATAATTTACCAAGCGTGAAACTACCACAAATCAGCATCTATAAATAAATGAAACCCAAAACAAACATAAATTACAATAAATAACCGAATCAAACTCAAATTGCAGAAATTAACATGAGTAGGGCTCAAAACCCTTATGCCTTCCCAAGGCCAGAACATAATTTGCTCTTTGCTGAAAAAAATACAAATGAATGTGCATTGTCAGTTTAATATACATACACTGATATTTAGTAATCAAAATGCTAATATTATTTGATTTATTAAAGTTATAAAAGGAAATACATTTATTTTTTTCGTTACAACTTTTACTTACAGATCGTTACAACGAACTGTTTGAAAATCATAGGCAACGCAATAGCGCTGTCTCAGTAAAGAGTGAAGTGGGGTATATGCGTTATTATTGTATTTTTTTTTTCCACATAAACACTTCGCAAGGAAAGAGTGGTCGTAGAGGCATCAGAGGGAGTTTATCCGATTGGAAATTAAAAGTTCTAGTGCTATTTCTCAGAATCTGAAGTGATTGGAGGGCAAGCAGCCCCTTGCCCCTCATTTTCCTAGTGATACCCGATAAGAAATTCAATATAGTCCTTTTGTTAAACATAGTTGGTAGGTCTTACAACTATGCCTGTACGGATGACAACCCATATGCAGCTGCTGGGACAAGGACTGTAAGTTATGCAATCCGCCCGGTGTTTACATATAGTATTTGTTATTGGGAAAAGAAGGCATGTTTGACTCTTGGTATCTAAAAAGGCTAAGGAAATTAAGGTGAACCTTTCAAGGAATGTTGAGGGGAGTTTGAACTAAATCAAAACATACTATGTGCATGCAGGTTGTCAAAAGAGCGTCTCTCGGGAACGGCTTGGGACATTAAATTGGGATTTTCAGGGAATGATGAATTTCTGCTCGTTTTTAATTTAACTTCGTTATTCATTGTAATTTGTGTTTGTTTTGGGTTTTATCAATTTATTGATTGTGGTTTAGGGTAAATTTACACTTGAAAAATTATTTGAGTTTATTTCTGCTCGTCGTTGATTTAATGCTGCTCTTTACTTTTCTTTTAAAAACTTCTTTTCTGAAAAAAGTTTTTTTAAATCATTTCAAAAAAGGAGATAGGCTGTTTCTCCAATGAAAGTATTTAGGCATTTAATTATCTAGATAAAATAATTTAAGCCTTTGCACAAAATTCAAGCAACCTCAGAAAATGCTTTCTACCAAAACTTGTTTTATGTTTTACTGTATATATATATATATATATATATATATATATATATATATATATATATATATATATATATATATATATATATATATATATATATATATATATATATATATATATATATGTATATGTATTATATATAGGCTTTATATTCTACAATGAGTGCAAATTTAAGGGTTATAATTAATAAAATAAGCTTTGTTTTGGAAAGTATTGCTGTTTCTCTTGCAGATTCAAGATATGAAACACCTTATGGAGATTATATTAGAAAAAATAAGCCGATTGCACATCTATAGGGAAGGGGAGGGAGTGGCGGTTAAGTCCCCTAAAATTGTCATTTAATATTTTAGCTTATGGGAGATAAATGCTAAAAACGTGATTGTCTTAGGTGTAACGCCTAGTATGAATAAGTCGGGTTTAGAAGAGGCTACAACATTTGGGCGGGTATCTTCACTACTCCATCCCGAACATTTAGTTAGCCAAAACAATTGAAATCAAACCGTTCAACCCTTGTTGGTTGGGTCTGTACAGTTTTGAGTCGTGCGAGTGCAGGTTGACTTGAACGAGAGCCACCAGAACAAGTTTTAGAGAATAATAAGTTTGTAAGGACACACAAAGGATCTCTCTTTCTCCTTCTTTATCGCTCCTCCTATCTCTCCCTCTCTCTTTCTATCCCTCTATCTCTGTCTCTCCTACCTCTCTGTCTCTCTTTCATTTTACTTATTATATTCCATATTAAAACAATAATTAATTTAATATGTCATTTCTAGGTGCATTTCTAATACCGTATCTACTAACAGTGATTTTAGCTGGGATGCCAATGTTTCTTCTAGAAGCATCTGTAGGTCAATTTCTTAGGATTGGAGGAATTGGAATATGGAAAATAACGCCTCTTTTCAAAGGTAATTTCTTTAAGACTTTTTTTAAGAGAGAGAGAGAGAGAGAGAGAGAGAGAGAGAGAGAGAGAGAGAGAGAGAGAGAGAGAGAGAGAGAGAGAGAGAGAGAGAGAGAGAGAGAGAGAGAGAAAGTGAGATATTGGCTCCATAGTATAGCAAAAACAAAGTTTTTCTTCTAAAGAATATTCTGAAGCTAAACGCGTAAATAACGCGGATATCTATGGCATCTGTAAAAATAGGTCCGTCCATTCTCAATGGTGACCAAAGCCTATAACAGAATAATGGTCCGAAAAGTTGGATTACAGAGGCTCCTAAGTTGACCTTATACTTAATTGCTCTGCCATTATTCTTTGAAATCAATGCTTTGAGAAAAAGGTAATGTTATACTGTTTGAATTTTTGGGCTCGATACCTCAAGCTTTATTTTTGGACATTAGACTGATATACCGAGGTTCCATTACTTTTTAGAAGGTAAATATTTGCTGTGCAAGAAAAAAAATTCCCATAATTTTGTCTAAAAGTCATTGAGTGGGGCTTAGGAAAAAAACAACAAAAAAGCCAAAAGCCAAAGGGAGCTTAGAAATTCAAATCATTTAGAAAATATTTTTATAGTACGGTATTCTAAGGCCACGCCAATAAGATTTACTTGAAACATATACTCTTAAGAGATCTCTTCATTCTTGTTGGCAGTTTAAACTAAGTAATTTGAACAGTGTATTTTTAATCTTGCAGATTTTTGGGAATTCAAAACTTCTGTTTCATTTTTAGGCTAGATGAAAAGCTCATAAATCCGTATTACCACCATGAGTCAAGATTCTTTTTTGTTTCATTTGAGCTAAAAATTTCCAAATTTTTCAAAATTTAATGAAATTTCCAACCTAAAAGGATGTTTTATCATAGCTGCTACTAGTTGCAGCATAAATCCATTTGGAACCACCGTATTGATCGATTTGGAACCACCTTATTGATCTATTTGGAACCACCGTATTGATCCATACTTCTCGATCCAAAGCTGCTTGAAGCATTTGTTGTATTTGTTAAAATTACAAACATATATAACAAATGTATATAAAATTATGGAAATATGCACATATGCACAACAAGTATTATATGCACAAACAAGAAATATGCACAAAGAAATATGCACAACAAGTATTAAGTATTTGTTGTATTACTTAGTCTTATTTCTAATTAGCTTGAGCCTCAGCCTTTTTTCTAAAATTTATTGATACAAACTTTTAGCTAACTCCCAGATTTGGCTAAAGTCAGACTTATACCCCATTCACAATGAGATTTTAATAGTACCGAGATATAGCTAATGCTACTTTAAGCCAATCAGAATTTCTTGTAGACTTTTTCCGCCAATCAAAAAATTCTATGAAAAATCTGGTTAACTTAAATTAGTGGAAGCTAAACCTCGGTGGTAGTAAAGTCTCGTGTTAGTATACATAATTATTTGAAAAAAAAACTACGTTTTCGAAAGAGTTAAAGAAGCTGAGTCACAAGTTCGAACCTTAAAACGTACAGGGATTAGGAGTTACAGTTGGGGGGCTGCCGCCCCCCAAACCTCCCGCTTTTGCAGCCTCTTTTCTTAAGGTTTTTTAAGTCCTGTAGCCTGCAATCAGTTGGTTGTACCAAGTTCATCACATTATAGCTTGTTATCGGTTAGGGAAAAATCTCCTGTAAAAAATCCAGCAAACAGGCTCAGTACTGTTTCTAATCAAAGAGATGCACTAGGATGTTCTTACGGTAAAAATTCACGCAGACTTCGTTCGTGTTACAATGTATTTCTTTGCTAGGAAAAAAGCGGGGGTTGCGGTGGGCGGCAGACCCCCAAAATAAAAATCTTAACTAAAGAGGCTGAAAAAGCGGGGGGTTTGGGGGCGGCAGCCCCCCAACTGTACCTTCTAATATCTGTACGTTTCAATGTTCTAGCTTGTGACTCAGGCTCTTTAACTCTTTCAAAAACTTAGTTTTTCTTCAAATAATTTATGCACGTTTTTGTACAGTTTATTACTTATCATTGCTTGACTAACTGTTAGCTGATCGTGTCAGGAGTTAAAGTTGGGGGGCTGCAACCCCCCAAACCCCCCGCATTTGAAGATTCTTGTGTTAAGGCTTTTAATTCCTGAATACTCAAATCAAATGCACAGTAAGATTTTCTTTTTTCAACTTTTCTTCGAGCATGCGCGTATACGGCATGTTATCAAAGCAGTGGAGACTGTAAGCTGAAGGCCGACTGTGATATTCTTCTGGAGACGCCTGTTGAGCCGAAGGATTTAATAGATTGGATTTAAAAAAGAAACTGAGTTTCTTTTTTAAACTTTAAATTTAAGAGATACTACTTTAAATTCAATATATAAAAAACTTACTCTGACGGGGAATCGAACCCGGGTCTTCCGCATGACAGACAGGAAAAGTAACTACTGTACTATCAGAGACTCTTGTTAAATTATTTTTAGTCTCTGCAATCTATTTTGGACGCAATCAAATACAAAGTAAGATTTTCGTTTTTCGACAAAAAAACTTCTGGGAAAGAGCTGGAATTTTTGGAAGCTTGCAGTCAGTCTTGTCAGGTTAAGAGGACCATTTTGATCTAATTTAATAATGAAATACTATGATTTTAGGAATTTTAAAAATTAACATGGGCTATTATAGGAAAACGAGGTTTTTCGTAAATGTAAATTCGGGGGATAATTTTTTCGGTCTGAAAATATCAAAAGGCCCTGACAGGTCGAATTCCGGTTCGAATGAGTCCTCATTCACCCGGATCCGTTGCCAACTGTGACCTGTAGGCGTTGCTAATAAAAAAATAATTTGATGAACATTAAGTGGTTAAATTTGGTTTTTGGAAAACAGGGAAGGAGTTATCGGATTTAGCTAAGGAATTTTGAGGATAAGCTTCCACGCCCTAGAAAAGCTTATCCTCTATATTTCAGCGGACAACGTTAAAGGGGGGCTGTGGTGGGAGGGTCAACAATTCCGGCCCACTTTCCCCCATGAAGATAAAGTCCGAGGGGGGTGAAAATTTGCATGTTTCTTAGTTTGAGCTTAGGCTACAAGATGCGATCACCGCCGTCTCGCTGCGACCGCTAGGACCGGAAATCGCTTAACATTGTGGTGGGTCGGCTCTTTAAAGAGGCACAAGTGTGCCTCCTTGATAAATGCATTTGATTATTTTGCTCAGATCTAAATTCTTCACTAGATGTTCAAATTCTTGTTTCTAAATTATATGCTATGGTAATTCCAATACTTTGAATAATGGTATCCCAAACAGTAAAACAGTTTTTTTTTCAACAAGGAGAAACATTACTGTTAACAGTTACTTTCAGCAGACAAAAAAAGTTTATTGACCATCTTTCTTTCATTTTTTAACATCCAAACTATTTGTCTATGGTTCATCTATTTATATATGGTTATTATTTTATGTATGGGTTTACTATGTCTATCTATTCATTTACGTGTTTTTTTTCGTTTAACTGTGTTTTTCTGTGGTTTTTCATGAATTTATTATTTTTCCATTAAAATCTTTATTCAAATTTTTCGTTCTTATAGTGTTAATTTTCTGGTCTTTTTCATGCCAATTTTTCGAGACTTAAAAACCGTTATATCACAGTCTCTGAACTTAACCTTATACCTTCTCATATCTTAGGAGTTGGATATGCCGCGGCTGTAATGTCTGCGTGGCTTAACGTATATTATATTGTCGTCCTAGCCTGGGCTATATTCTACTTTATTGTCTCAATTGGTACTGGTAAGTTCACTGTTTCAATTATTTATCAATAGTAAGTTTCGTGTCTCGATGTCAAATTTATGTTTCACTAAATTGAAGAAAAAGGACAAGTCCTTGTGTTACGCCAAAATATTCAAATGCAAACTCTCTTTGTTGTCCCTTTTCATTTTGAAATACTGAGCTTGAAATGCATAAAACACTAGCTAATTAATTTCTTTATAAGCATAAAATCAACACCGGCATGACCACTGCTTTTCACATTGCTATTGCCTCTCTTTGTTCTTCTGATTTACCGTCTTTCAATGAATTTTGAACATATTTTTAATCTTCTCGGATTCTGACCATTTTGCTGAGTTTTATTTGGATCTTATACTCATGAATGATTACTATTCCTAGTGGTAAAACGATGTCCCCGACCTATTAGATATTTTATGTCCGATATATTTATACTATATTTATATAGCCTAAGTAATATATAATGTTACGCTTTTTTTTCAAATGAGACTATAAGGTAGCATTAAAGCAAAAGACGAATATAATTGACCTTGTATATGAAAGTGACTGTCAGCCCTTAGCCCCTTCTGTATACTAAATTTTTACTAGTGCTTTTAAAGTTTATCACATTGGTCCTGTGCTAGACCATACTTTTTTAAAGTACTAAGAAAGAAAAAAAATTAAACGCAAAAAAAATAAATAAACGCAAAAAAATGAAATAAAAAAGCATAAAGAACGGAGGACTAGGGAATAGTAACTTCTCTCATATAAAAAATAATTTCTGTTCATTCTAATTTTTACTGTCGCTCCTTTCTTCGATTTGAAAAACTGTCTTTTAATTTTAAACTGAATTTCTGATCATTTAATTCAATATTCAAGGCTACCCTAAGCATAAGGAGAGGATAGCTGCCTCCTCAACCTCTACAGGAGGGAATAAAACCCTCACTCTTTATACGGAAGTCCATTTTTTATCATAATTTTATAAATCTAAAAATTGACGTTTCCCGTTAAAATCTATCTTTTTTGCAATAAGAGTAGGGGAACTTCGTTTTAAAAATACAAACAGCCTGGACATTAAATCCACCTTCATATTGGTTTGAAGCAAGCCTCATTGAAAAAAAAATATGGGTCTAATTTGTTTTAGTTGAATATATTTTCTACAATAGATTATAGACTGCATATAGACTTATAGTCTGCCATAACTTTATAGGGTGCAACAGTCAACAAGAATACCCCCCCCCTATCTATCTCTCTCTCTCTCTCTCTTACTATTTCTCACTCTCTTTTGCTCAATCTTTCTTGTATTCCTCCCTCCCCTTTTCGCTTTCTGTTCCCTTTTCCCTCTCGTTCTCTCTCCCTTCATCTCCCCTTTACTCTTTTATTTCTATAACAAAATGCAGCTGGCACCTGATAGCACTCAGATGACGTAAAAATACTCCTTGGGACGAAGGGAGGTTAGGGATTCAATTCTAATCCTTCTTATCTCCATGTTTATCTAAGCCTTTAAAAACGCCATTTTCAAGGCTTTTTTTATTCAATTAGATTATTTATTTACTACCATAATTTAAGAATGCTAACTTAAAAATTCAAAAATTTTTTTTAGGATTTTATTAGGTCAGGGAACTTGCTTTACAACCGTCAAAAATATAATCAGATTTTTTTGGCAGTCCCATTTCTAACGTAATAATTTTTTTTAGCATTTGTGGTGGAATCCTTGGAACTTTGTATAGGAAATTTTCTAACATTACTCAAATCGCTGGAGTTTAACAAAATTGACAAAACTCTGAAATTCAGCTGAAAAAATTACGTTGGGGTAGCTTTTTGGAACAGTAGGTTATAACCTTTTAAAGAACAAGAAAAATAAGAAATTTTAAATTGCAAAAATAGAAGAAGGCCAATAATATCTTAGGTCCTTCCCCCTTTTCGGGATTTGAAAATCATGGGTATGATTGGATAGTTATGTTTTCCTAAAAGACAAATTTTAAAAACTATTGTACAATACCTTGTGTGATGGAAAATTCTTTTGATTTTTTACTCAAATTTACTAAAATTCTTTTGGATTTTTTACTGTTGCAAAAACTTGCAACATAAGTACAACCGGAAGGTAGTACTACACAGTAGTATTACAGTCAATGATTTCACAGTGGGATCACAGTGGTATTACCCAATGGCGTCACGGTGGTATTACATTCTTTCACAGTGGTATTAAATGCTTTCTGTATGTAAAACCACAGCATATAATGCCACGGTGTTACATGCTTCCTGTATGTAACACCGTGCTTTTTGCATTTTTAATGCTGTCGCAGTAGTATTACACTCAATGTATGTGGAAATATCAATGGAAGTAATGCTCTATGGTGAAAACTAGGGCAAGCCAGCAATTATTATGACCAGAAATAGGGAAAGAGAGACAGAGAAAACAGACAGAAAGAAAAAAGAAAGAGCATGGGGCCGAGACCGAAGGAGAAACGAAATAGAGAGGGGTAAAGAGAGAAATTGAGAAAAAGAGAGAAAAGAGAGTAATGGATAGTGAAATGGTGTGAGAGAGAGAGGACTATTTGGCCTGGAGAAAACTACGGGGTCGCCATCTGAAACGACTGATGATTGAAATATTTGCAAAATATTTAAACTTTAGTTTTTTGGTGTTGAAGGGACAAAAAAAGGTACCTAGGTTAGGTTAAGTATTTAATATATGATATGCTTCACCCCCACCCCCCTAATAGGCAAATATATAGCAAAAACTTCACTTCTCGCGTGTTTTCTGGATTCATGATAAGTACCAACATTTTTAATATGTGGAAGAACATATTAAAAATGTTTATGTAAAACTATATATGCAATGTTTATGTAAAGTTTTTTGTCCAATCCGACCAAAACCCAATAAAAAGCGTTTTTAATATGTGGAAGAACATGTTAAACATCTTCTGATGTAAAACTATAAGAATCTCTTTGAACAAAAGGGATTTAATATTTCTATATTTTTATGGAAATGATTTCTTTAGAAATAGTGCATTGAAGTGGGATTTCCCTGCATCCGCGTACACCCAAACGTATGTGGTTTTCAAATATTCTTCTATATATTTTGGGTTTTTGAGGGGTTTTGGGTTGATTGGGTTTTACCCTACCCCTACCCCAAAATAGGGGGTTCTTTCTAAAGTACATTCCTACGTATGTGCCTGCTTCAGTGCTACATATATGACACCAATTTTTGCTTTTACAAATTATTTGATATTCTTATATTGAACAATTTTTTTGAATAACGTTTTTTGAATAACGTTTTTGAAACACGTTTTTGAATAAATGCAGGTTTTGATCTTGGCTCACAGTACATGAATAATTAAAACAAAATTTTCATATTAATTTACTTTTCTTTGGTTAAATGGCTTTCTCGAAACTTGTTTCATTTTATTTACGAGCGTTTTTATTAGTAATAAATATACGTAACTTACGAATTAATTTACGTAACGAACTTCTATATTCATATATTTTTAATATGTATATTAGGGGGTTCGCCCCCTAGTGAATACCTTGCTCTTTAAGCGAAAGTTCGAATTTTGTTCCAATTCTTTAAAACTGACCGCTTAATCAACAAATGCCGTTAATTAGAATAAATAGCTTTTATGAAAGTATTAAAAAATCTCTGGCTTAAAGAGTGAGGTATTGACAAGGGGTGAACCCAATCATATATGTAATATTTTCTGTTCGTTCAAAGTTTTGAGGTTGCTGATGTTGCAGTTGAAAAACTTGTTTTTTATATTTAATTTCTGATATTTTTTTAATTATTTCTTGGACATCCAGCGTCCCCTTTATAGAACTTTCCTGACCCCCATTAAAACTTCCTTCATGGAAATATTCTCCCCCCAAACCCCCCACCCACCCCCCCCTCCTCGGAAAAATATCCTGGAAACGTCTGTACGGTATACTTACAAAAAAACAATACTATATGTTAACATTGGGTAAAGTTCATAACTTTCAGCCCTCCTCCCGGAAACTTAGGGGGATTAAGTCATCCTAAAAGACATAGTTATAATATTTTCGACCATGCTGAACAAAATGGCTATCTCAAAATTTTGATCGGGTGACTTTGGGAAAAAAAAGAGCATGGGAGGGGGCCTGGTTGCCCTCCATTTTTTTGGTCACTTAAAAAGGGCACTAGAACTTTTAGTTTCCGTTCCAATGAGCCCTCCCAAGATATTCTAGGACCACTGGGTCGATACGATCACCCCTGGGGAAAAGAAAAAAAAAACAAAAAACAAAAAAACAAACACGCATCCGTGATCTTTCTTCTGGCAAAAGATGGAAAATTCTACATTTTTGTAGATAGGAGCTTGAAACCTCTACAGTAGGGTTCTCTGGTACGCTGAATATGATGGTGTGATTCTCATTAAGGTTCTATAGCTTTTAGGGGGTCTTCCCTCCTTTTTCAAAAATCAGCCAAATTTTCTCAGATGCGTAACTTTTGACAGATAAAATTAAACTTGATAAAACTTATATTTTTGAAATCAGAATTAAAATTCGATTCTTTTGATGTATCTATTGGTATCAAAATTCCGTTTTTTAGAGTTTCGGTTACCATTGAGCCGGGTCGCTCCTTACTTACAGTTCGTTACCACGAACTGTTTGATGAAATTGGACAAGAAAGTTCTACATAAACATTTACATAGAAATTGAATGTATAATTTTTCATAAACATTTTAAATATGTGCTTCCACTTATTAAAAATGTTTTTTATTTGTACGAATTAAAAAATTAAAAAATTTGGACGAATTGGACAAAAAACTTCTGGTTGATTAAAATTCCGTGAAACTTATAACTTTTGACCTAGTTAATTTTTAATAATTCATTAATATTTATTAATTACTTTCATTTACGAACTGCACCCTCTACTTTATAGTAATAAAAATAATATTTAAAAAATTGCTTGTGATTATAACCGTTAGACTATTTCTTTCAAATTTTGCGCCCCTAAAATTTCTGCAACCAGGGCAAGCGCCCTCTCAGTCCCCACTTAAACTACCATTGGGGCTAAGCACCTCTACAAAAAATGTCTTAATTCTGCCATTTTTCATTGGTTTCTTATTACTTTTCATATCTTTTGCCTATTTTTGCCATTTTAAAAGACCCTCCCCTGCTCTAATAAAAATCGTGGCTACTTCCCTGCAGAGGGTTATATATCTACAAATTTCTTACTTTACTAATTGATCAATTAAAAAGAAAGAACACAGAAACGCCTATTCTTAAAATTTTCCCGTCAGTCTAGATAAAATTGAATTATCCCAGAATATATTCTTTATTTTACCTCTTTTTTGAATTGCAGAATTCTTACAGGTAATTTCTAGTCTGATTTAAAGGGGAAAAAAAATCTCATTTGAAATTTATATAAAGCAGGCCACCCAGAACGCATTATATTGAGTACCTAACCACCCCTATTTATTAAATATTTAGGTAAAGTATACCTGCCAAGTAATTTATCTCACTCAGGCTAAGCTGATTATCTCCGGGTGGCCTCAGAAAACTGGTTTCATTGCAGATAAAGAACAAAGTGTGGTCGCTATAACACGTTAATACCCTCTTAACTAAAAAATCGACTGGAGTAATGAATTCCATTTTATTTAAATGTAAAATTGGCAAGGGTATCAAGATATTGAAATGTTTTACGCAAAAGCTTAGTTAAGGATTTGTTTAGAGGATCTTGGACAATAGCTTTAAAAGGAAATCTGACTAAGATTTAAACTTTGGTTTTTGGGGTTAAAGGGGCAAAAAAAGGTACCTAGGTTAGGTTAAGTTAGGTTAGGTTACGTATTAAATATATGCTATGCTTTACCCCCCCCCTCTAATGTGCAAATATGTAGCCCAAATTTGTTTATAAACTATTATACTTTTATCATACTTTATTTTGTTTCATTAGAATTAACCAAACTTCACTTCTCGCGTGTTGCCCGGATACTAATAAAGTACCGCGTTGCCTATAGTAAAGACCAATAGAGCACAGTGTTTTATCATTATTATTTTTTTCAGGGGTACTTCACACTCAAAGGGTGATCGTATAAGCTTCAGAGGGAACTCATTCGATTGAAAACTAAGAGTTCTAGTGCCCTTTTTCAGAGTCGAGTGATCGAAGGGCAATTAGTCCCTCGCGCCCTTTTTCCCCAAATGCATCTGATAAAAATTTTAAGATAGCCGTTTCGTTAAAAATAGCACAAAGATCAGATAACCAAAACTTCGAGGTCAACACAACCCCTAGAGCCTGGGGGCAGGCGTTGTAAATTATACCCTGGGGGCATATATGGTTCTTAATGAAGGGGCTCTCGAAAAACTTCAGAAGGGGATCATTTCATAGGAAATTAAAATTCTATTTCTCTTTTTAAGAGTCAAAAGATATTGGAGGGCAACTAGTCCCTCCTTCACGCCCTTGTTTCCCCAAACTCATCCGATAGTTTTGAGATAACCACTTTGTTAAAATTAGTTCAAACATCAGATAACAAAATCCCTGGGGTAGACATTACCCCCCAGAACCTAGGGGCAGGCGTTCTAAGCTACGCTCCAGGGGCATAAATGGTTCTTATGGAAAGGGTACTCGTATAAACTTCAGAGGAGACACATTTGATAGTAAAGGGAAAATTCTAGTTCATTTTTTAAGAGTCAGAAGAGATCGGAGGGCAACTAGCCCCCCACGCACTTTTTTCCTAAACCCATCCGATAAAAATTTGAGATTGCCGTTTTGTCAAAAATAGTTTAAATATCAGATAACAAAAACTTCGGGGTTGACACAACCCCCATAGCCTGGGGGGGCAGGAACTGTGAGCTATGCCCTAAAGACATATACGGTTCTTATGGAAGGGGTGCTTGTAAAGGTTTCAGAGGGGCTCATTTCATAGGAAATTGAAATTTCTAGTTCACATTTTAAGATTTGAAAGAGATAGGAGGGCCACTACCCCCGTGCAACGCCCTTTTTTCCCCAAACCAATCCGATACAAATTTTGAGATTGCCATTTCGTCAAAAATAGTTCAACGATTAGATAAAAAAACCTCTAAGGTCGTTACACCCCCCCCCCTCCCCAAAACTCAGGGAAGGCGTTATAAGTTACGCCCTGGGGGTATATTTGGTTGTTACGGAAGGGTGCTTGTATAAAATAGGAAATTGAAATTCTATTTCGCTTCTTAAGAATCAAAACATATTGGAGGGCAACTAGTCCCCCGCGCCCTTTTTTCCCCAAACCCATCCGATAAAAATTTTGAGATAGCCATTTTATTAAAATGAGTTTAAACATCAGATAATAAAAACTCCGGGGTTGACACAACCCCATAGAGCCTGGGGGCAGGCCTTGTAAGTTATTCCCTGGGGCCATTTTTGGTTCTTATGGAAGAGGTGGTCATATAAACTTCAGAGGGGGCTCATTTTATTGGAAATTGAGTGTTTTAGTTTCTTTTTAAGAGTCAAAAGTGACCAGGGGAAGCTAGACCCCCCCCCCCCGTGTCTTCTTTTCCCTAAGTGCATCCGATTGAATTTTATCTATACCCATTTCGTTCAAAATAGACCAAATATCACAAAATAAAAACTTTAGGGAAAACACAGTTCCCTAGAACCGCGGAGAAAATGTTCTAAGTTATGTCCCAGCGGCATACAAGGTTTCTATGGAAAGGGTGTTTACATAAACTTTGGAGGGGACTCATTCAATTGAGAATTGAAAGTTCTAGTTCCCTTTTTAAGAGTCAATAATGACAGGAGGGCGAATAGCCCCCCTCTCCACACCCTCTTTTCCCAAAATCCAACCGATCGAATTTTTAGATCGCTATTTTGTTCAAAATAAACCAAATATCATATAACGAACTCTGGGGGTGAAACAAACCCCTCCCCCCTAAAAAAACAAGTTATCACCGGTATTTTATTCCAGTATTCATGGGAGCTGATACGAGACCCTCTCTCCATGGCCCTACCCCCTCCCCCCGAAAATAAATATTAACAATATTTCATTACAAAAATCATGGGAGCTCACCCCAAACCCTCCCTCCTTGGCTCGATGCCCCCCCCCCCCCAACAAAAAACTGATCCCCCCCATTCACCCATCCTCCATCCACCCCCTAGTATCAAACCCAACCCTTTAATATCCTCCCACTAGCAGCACATGTGTATATATGTGTTTTGATCCCACATGTACTGCTTGTATATGGTTATTATTTTTACAAGTTCATTCGATTCATTGTCACATATTTTTTAGTGTCAAACAGTTCGTGGCAAGGAGCGACCCGGCTCAATGGTAACCGAAACTCTAGAAAAAGGAATTTTGATACCAATAGATGCATCAAAAGAATCAGATTTTAATGCTGATATCAAATATATAAGTTTCATCAAGTTTAGTCCTACCCATCACAGGTTACGCGCCTGAGAAAATTTGGCTGAATTTCGAAAGAAGGGGGAAAGATGTTGTTTATACTTTCCAAGACTGTTCAAGACGCATGTATAGTTTTCTGATAAAGCGCCAATGACGCAGTAGGTTTTAGACTTTTACAGTGAGAGAAGGTGATACCCAAAATTCTTGTTTGTAGTGATTTTTGCTCGTTCGTTTAAGCTTGATTTTCATATTCAATTTAAGTTTCACTCGTTTAAAGGTTTATTTATTCATTTACATTAATATCTATTGTATGTTTGTTTGCGTTGATTGTTTATTGAATTTTCTGTTCGTTTTTAAGTTTCATTTATGCTTCAATAGGAAAAATATTTTTTTTCGTTTTTAAGCTTGATTTTCATATTCCAATCTAAGCATTACATCGCTTTAAGATCTATTTATTCATTTATGGTATTACTTGTTGTATGTTTTTTGCTATGATTGTTTATTTAATTTCTATTCGTTTTGGGTTTCATTTATTCTTTAGTAGTACTTTCTGGGTCGTTTTGATTTTGAATTTTAACAGGTATTTGTATCTGCTGAGTTTAAGTTTAAGGTGGCCTTTACTTTTCTTTGAAAAACTTATTTTTCGGAAAGTTTTTTTTTATTAATTCTTGTTCGTTTTTGATTGCAACGGTCTCTTTTGACTCTTTAAAAGTGAACTAGAACTTTCTATTTTCAATCAAATGAGCCCTCTTTGAAGTTTATCCGAGCATCCCTTCTATTTAACAATATGTATTCCCAGAGTATAACTTACAACGCCTGTCTCTGGGCCCGTGGGGGTTGTGTCGACCCCGAAGTTTTAATATCTGATGTTTGAACTATTTTTAACAAAATTTTCACCACAAATTTTTATCGAATGGGCTTATCCATACGATAAACCCAAAGGCGTGGAGGGCGGGATGGGCTAGTTTCCCTCCGATCTTTTTTCACTCTGAGAAAATGAACTACAACTTTTAATTTCCATTCAAATGAACCCTCTCTGAAGTTTATACAAGTATCCCTTTCATAAGAACCACATATGGCCCCAGGACATAGGTTACAAGGCCTGCCCCCCCCCCTCGGGCCCGGGGGGGTTATGTCGACACCGGAGATTTTGTTATCTGACCTTTGAACTATTTTGAAAAAAATAGCTCTCTCAAATTTCTTATCGGATGGGTTTGAGGAAAATAGGGCGAGGAGAGGGGGGCTAGTTGCACTCCGATCTCTTTTGACTCTTAAAAAGGGAACGATAACTTTCAATTTCCAGTCATTAGTAGAGGAGGGGGTACCAGCGCAATGTGGCACCCCTGCTGCCACCTACAACTTTTTTAACACCATATATTGACACGAGGACCACGTGGTTTATGGTTTTTGTCAGTGAGAATTTGAAAAACAGGAATTTCGTCACATTTATGTATGTTTTCTTGGATGGTTATGTGTGTTGGTAAATTTATTTGATGTTTTTCATGGATGTTTTATGGTTTTTGTCAGTGAGAATTTGAAAAACATGGACTTTGTCACATTTATGGATGTCAACAGCAATTCATGTCTGTTTTATGGTTTTCTCACTGAGAATGAAAAAACAGGAATTTTCTCACTTGGATTTACATAATCGCTAGGGGAAATTATTGATTCACGAAGGGGAGAATTATGAAACAAACATGGCTTCATTGTTGTTTGGCTAGCCTAACCTGAGAACTTGTTTTACATACTCGCTAGGTGGAATTATTTAGTCGCGATGGGGAGAATTAGGAAACAGTAAGTTTTATATACTATTTATGAATGACCAGTGAACATTATTTACATAATCGATAGTGGGCCTTATTGATTCACGATGTGGGGAATTAAGAAACATAAAAGCTTCTTTAATCTTAGGTCTGAGGGATAAACGTTCTTTAGATCAGAGAGAAAAATTAATATTCTATTTCAAATAGGGCTTCATTGATCTTTAGTGTCAGGAATCATAATTAGCATCACTTGTTATCTTGGAATTATGCGGGAGTCTAAAGAGATAGAAATTCTATTTTTAAATACGGTTTCACGGAGCTTTAAGTCGGAGAGATAAATTGATATTCTAACGAAACCCTAAAAGTTTAGCTAGGGGAAATTATTGATTCACGAAGGGGAGAATTAAGAAACATTAAGGCTTCTTTAATCTTAGGTCTGAGGGATAAACATTCTTTAGATCAGAGAGAAAAATTAATATTCTATTTCAAATAGGGCTTCATTGATCTT
>NC_142808.1:15980047-16007455 GCF_049724085.1 Artemia sp. Qi Xiang Cuo | reverse complement strand
TATATATATATATATATATATATATATATATATATATATATATATATATATATATATATATATATATATATATATATATATATATATATATATATATATATATATATATATATATATATATATATATATATATATATATATATATATATATATATATATATATATATATATATATATATATATATATATATATATATATATATATATATATATATCTATATATATGCATATATATATATATATATATATATATATATATATATATATATATATATATATATATATACAATATATATATATATACATATATATATATTGTATATATATATATTGTATATATATTGTATATATATATACAATATATATATATTGTAATACAATATTACAATATATATATATAAATCCTCCTCGCTATTCTGCATAGCGAGGAATTGTCCATGAGGGGAATTTTTCAAATACTTTAAATTTAAGAATACGATCGTTATTGAAGCGTTGAGGATTTTACGCACAGGGGGAGTTTTCCGTAGCGGATATTTTCCGGGGAGAAGATTTTCTTGAATTTTCTTTTAGATCGCACCAAGGCTAGACGGGTGAGCTAGTAGAATATATATATATATATATATATATATATATATATATATATATATATATATATATATATATATATATATATATATATATATATATATATATATATATATATATATATATATATATATATATATATATATATATATATATATATATATATATATATATATATATATATATATATATATATATATATATATATATATATATATATATAAAGTTAAAGTTACTAGTTTGAAGTTAAAAGAGTTTGATTGCTCCAAAAATTCTGAATTATTAAGGAAAAGTAACTGGGGCATATGTTCTGTCCAACTCTAAGAGTTATTCACTTTTTCAGTGCGTACTACCAAAGGCAAGTAACGTATCAGTTAAGTCGTGCCTTTTTTTCAAAAAGAGGGCTTAAGATAGCCTGTAGTGTTTGAGCTGTGCGCATGGAAAGGATCTTCGAGATCGTGATTACCCCCCCCCCCCTAAGAACCAACTTTTGAGCATTTTCTTTTCATTTTCTTTCGCTTGTTTTTTCGCTTCTTTTTTCCCCCGGTCTCTAAGTGTTTCAAATGAAAAACGAAAAGTGTTTCAAATGAAAAAAAAAAAAGAAATTTATAGAGCCGAACTATGCTTAATTAGTTCCTCCAGGGCCTAGTGGTGCATGGAGCTTCAACGATCGGCCCCTATGTCGGACGATTTTGAGCCAAAAATCCCCAACTCCTATCTCATCTTTAAAGGAGCGTTCTGAACTAAGGTACTTTGCTATGGCGAAAATAGCATTTTCGCCGTTATGATTAACTGTTTATTCAATTGACCCCTTTTTTGACGCACTGTAGATATAAAATAGCTAAACCATTAAGGAGTTTCCTAAAACAACTTACTATATATATATATATATATATATATATATATATATATATATATATATATATATATATATATATATATATCGCAAATGGTGTTTGAGGCACCACTAATTGTTTCGTGGCTGTCGATTACAAACTTTAGGCTAATGACACATTATTGAAGTCCAAAGCCAATATAAATGAGGTAAATATCTCCCAAATGGTGTTTGATTTCCACCATTAACGATTTAACGATTTCTCAGTTTGTTGATTATAAATATGAGGCTAATAATGGAATATAAAGCCAAACACATTAGTATATGTTTTTTTATTTGTTATATATTATATTTTTTGTTATATATTGTTATTATTATATATATTATATTTTGTTTTATATATTGTTATTATATATATTTGTTATATATTATATTGTTTGTTATATATATTTTTTATTTGTTATATATTATTATTTGTTATATATTATATGTTATGTATTAGTATATATATTAATATGTTACGCCTTGTTGAAGATGAAAGTCAAGCAAGGACTTTAAATCCGTAACATAGCCTATGGGCCCAAAGTAGGCCTTAGTACTGGGAAGGAGAGGAGGGGTAAAGCCAAAATGTTTTCTGCATATATCCTTAGTATCTTTTAAAGCAGTCATAGTCAATGAAATGGTTCTTACTCAATTATGACTGTGCATCTCCCATGTATTATCTGGTGAGCCCTCAGATATCATCACATAGAATATATGATCGTAGGAAGTTTAGGAAGGGCTCATTGAATCGCATGTTTTGAGCTTTAGTGCCGTTTTTAAAGGTCATAGTTGATTGGAGGCAAGTCCCAAAACCTGACACGTCTTTAACGTCGAATGTTTTATCAGGGGTACTTTCAGCCTTGCGTCGTTTGTGTTACAAGGTCACTTTAATAAGAACATTCGACTATCCAACAATTTTGCTATTGGGAGTGATATGATAAATGCATGCCCAGTAGTAAGGCTTCATATATTCAAATATATCGTATAAACAGGGGCTATGTAGGTATATCTTAATAGGAAACCGGACAAGTTATGCCTTGTTGACATCAGGGTCATAAAATGATTTTCAATCTATATGATATCGGTGCCCAAAGTGAGAGCCTCGGGCCCGTGTTCCCTTGTCTCTAAGAGGTGGCAAGCCATCGTTATTAGCGGTAGTTTATATTCATTTCATCTTTGGCGTCATAGTTACTTTGGATTTCTGCTTGTTCTTGCTTTGACATCTTGTATAGGTTAATTTATGCTTGTTATAACTTTTAAATTTGCGCTTTACTTCTCATGGAAAAGTTTTAATTTAATAAATATAGACAACTAGTAATCTTAACAGCCATGTGTTGTAGACCAGGGCCGTACCAAGGATTTTTGTTGGAGGGAGGTTGCAAAGAAATATTAATGATTATCAAGGTTTCTCTATGCAAAATTTGTTTACGTGTATTTTGTTACTTTTGTACGAGTTTGACAATTGGGGGGGGGGGGGCTCATACCATGTATCACCCCTGGATGCGGCCATGGTGTAGACATCATTTCGTCTTAGTAAGCCCTTAGTAAATCTTTCTAAGTTTTAATTAGGTCTTCTCAAAAAGCTAAGATCTATGATCCTGATATAATCCTTAATGGAAATCATTAGTGAAAGCATGATCATAAAGGCATTACAGAGATCGAATAATGACATCCGTTAATGAATACGGATACTCGTACTTAAACTTACAGAAGGCTCTGACTTATAGACGCAAATGGAAGAAAAAAGCTCAGACTTATAGAACGATATGTCCAGGGCCGTAGGCCCTACCCAGGATTTTTTTTCGGGGTGGGGGGGGGGTACAAAAGGTTTTTCGTTTTTTTTCAAAAAAAAATTAAAAAACGCATCAACAATTTTTCAATATTCATTTTGTTCCGTTTTTACGAGTCGGAAAAACATTTCGGGGGTGGGGTGGGGGATTAAAATCAAGTAGTTGTGGGTATGCATCAAGCCATGGCTAATTGTAGAAAAAGCCAAGACGGATAGTCCGGAGTAAGTGAGCGAGAGGCAAATCTCGGATAAACCCCTTTTTAGGGTTGTATAAAAATGATATAATTTCATTTGTTAATAGATAAGTTATCTATCATCCATCCATACGTCATTCCTAGGGCAGAACTAAGGTAGGTAGTCATAGAATTAAGTGATGAAAGATTGGATTGATTTTGGGTTGATGCGTGACGGACAATGTCAGCTGGACTATCTGATATAAATATTAAAGAAAGGTTTTCACAGTTAGAAAGGACTCTATGAGGGGAGTATATGATGTGCATGCTCAACCCTCACTCTTTACGCTATAGTTTTATTTCTGCTTTACTCACGGAACTTTTTAGCGAAGTAAAGTGGCTATTTACCGTTTGCTGTTAAAAACGTTTGCACTGAAATGTTTATGGTTTACAACAAATAAGCATCAGCACCCTTTTATTCTTGATTTGTTTTGAAAATACTTTTTATCCGATTCCCATTGCCTCCCCTTCCTTCAATTCCTGCTCTTTACATTAGATTTAAACTTTTACAAAACAATCCATTGAGACTATCTTTTCTGTAATAAGAGGAAAGGCTTCACCCGTCAACACCAATACTGCATCATGGATCCTATACCCATCCAATATCTCTTAGAAATTTTGGGTCTAAAATTTCCTTTCTGAGTCCTCTTGTCTTCGTAAAAGAATGTGCTGATCTGTACGCCAGCAGCTGATGCGCAACTGTGTGATAATCATTCGTATTCTTGGACGCAGCAACATTTCCCATGGACTGTGTGGATGTTAAGTGACAAATGTTATACCTCACACCGGTAGGGCTTGTTAGTCCTGGGGGCTGCAGAAATACCATTTCAGTAATTCTCTATCCTTTTTATAATATTTTGACAACATACCCTAACTTCTGGGGATGACAACCCCCGACAGTCCTTGGGTCAAGGGCTGTAAATTATGCAGTTCGCCCATTGTTTACATATAGTATCTGCTATCGGGAAAGTGCGGCATGTTTTACCCTTGGTGTCCAAAAAGGACAAGGGCATTCGGGTTATTGCTGTAAAGTCAAAAAGGATAAATCCTTGTGTGACAAACTTTATGGTTTGCACTTTCATAAAAAGCTCTATTAACTTTATTGACGCCGTGGGAGTCCCGCACTACAAGGTATGTTGTGGTGATGTTGAAATAACTAAAGGACAATATTTCATGCTACTACTACTGCTACTGTCACTACTGTTATTACTGATGTTACTAATACTGAAGCTGAGGGTATTAAGGTGAAAATGTAAGGGAATGTTGAGAGGATACACCGCTGTGCCTTCGAAAGACCAGAACATTATTTGCACTTTAATGAAAACACAACAGATTTTAAACGTTATCTCTTGTTTTATTTTCTGTCAATCCACGTTCATTTGTTTTTGTTTGTCAAAAAATGAGAAATATAAATTTTATGTTATGAGAGATAAAAACCCGTAGGGGCTTTGGCCCTATTCCTTTTTGGGATAATTTCTGCTCGTTTTCATATTGTCTTGGTTATTTATTGTAATTTCTGTTCGTTTTGGGCTTAATGTAGCTCTTTACTTTCATTTGAAATTTTTTTAATTAATTACTGAAAAACTGGGTTTGATACTGTCACTCATGGGAAAAAGAAATCAATCACAAAATATGTGAACATCCTTCTCTGAAGAAATAATAATTTTTCTTATCTATGGTAATATTAGCTGTAGGGTCCTCATACGAAATGAATTTCATTGTATAATATTTGGCAAGATCACACCTCTTTTGGCGCTATTTAACCATCTTGTTTTAATTATACAAATTTTCGTTTCTTAATAGCGTTTGACGGGTAAATTTGAAATTGTTGATTTTCGCTTAATCAATAAACAAAATAAATAGTAGATTCTGCTGATGTATATGGTAATACACACCTTAGAATTTTAGTTTTGAGTTTCGAATTATTTTGACAAGGGTCGCTCTTGAATTACAGTTTGTTACTGTTTCGATTTAGGGTTCTTAAATATGAGGAAGGCTCTCACTACCCCCTCCCCCCTCAAGTTTTATTTGAGCATCGATTTTCTATATGCTTGAAAGAAATAGAATCAAAAGAGATAAAAAAAGAGGTCTTATTAAAATAAGAAAGTTACAAATGTAAATATTCTATAAAAACTTCTTTCTTAAAACTTCGATAAAAACTTCTTTCTTAAAAACTTCTATAAAAACTTCTTCTATAAAAAATACACTTTTTTATTATCGTGGTTTTGTGTGTGGTGATGGTTTTCATGAAGAAAAACCATGCTGTTCAAAATACATATCTTTTTCAGCAAAATACAAATGACATTCAAGTTTTAGAGAGGGAGGAGTTAGCCCCACCCTTGTTTGGGGTAGTTCTTATTTATAAACCTTGATTACCTTTGTGATATTACGATATTACCTTGTGTGAATTACTTGATTACCGACAAATTTTCAGAGGAAATTGTCTGAGTGAGGGGAGGGGGGGGTCTTTTTAAAAGGAATTTGACTTGCATATCCTTTTCCGATTTTGTATATGTAAACTAAATATATTAGTTAGGTAATTTATATAAATGTAGGGTAAAGGACACCTTTATTCTGTCTGGGAATAACTCTATTTCGGAAAGCATGACTTTTGGAATAATCGATGTTTGTTTAATCGATCCAGTGTAGTATAGTGCTCTTCGATTTATGGACTCGGCTCCCCAATAAAGGGGAATTTTTCGGGGAAAGTTTTCATGTTGGGACTCCCGTGGAGGAGGAGTTTTCCGCACAGGGGAATTTTCTGCATAGCGAGGAATTGTCCATGAGGGGAATTTTTCAAATACTTTAAATTTAAGAATACGATCGTTATTGAAGCGTGGAGGATTTTACGCCGAGGGGGAGTTTTCCGTAGCGGATATTTTCCGGGGAGAAGATTTTCTTTGAATTTTCTTTTAGATCGCACCAAGGCTAGACGGGTGAGCTAGTAGAATATATATATATATATATATATATATATATATATATATATATATATATATATATATATATATATATATATATATATATATATATATATATATATATATATATATATATATATATATATATATATATATATATATATATATATATATATATATATGAATAAAGGTGAGACTGAATCTCTGTCACGTTTCTGTCGGGCAAATTTTTAATTTATTTGACTTGAGCCTTATTCTTTCATTCTAGCGTGACTGAATTAGTCACGGACATGATATCATTAATACACGCTATGCAAATGGTTATTATTGCAATTGCTGTATTTTTCGTATCAAAAAGAAAAACTTTATACATTCTTTCACCTTACACAGTCTGATTATAACATTTAAGAGACTTGGAGAATGAAATTATTACAAAAAGAGAAATTTTTCAAAGACAAATATGTATAATTCAAAAGTAGTAGTTGACGATTTAGATTGGAATGAAGTACTAGAAATGAGAGTTCCGAATAGATCACTATGATTTTTACTGAGTATCATATGAACAATTAAATCATCACCTTATGAAAAATGGGATCGTAAAAGTTTTTTCAAAGAAAAACGTGGATTACTTAGTCACTCATGAGATCAATCAATGAAAAAAAAAAATCGTCTATATAAAATAGGAAAGAAATATCCATCAATTGATAATATTACACGATTTAAAGATTATAAAAATATGTTCTTAGAATTAGTCAAAAAATATATTTTTCTGAAAAGTCTTTTTGCCTGAAAGCCTTTCAGAATTCTAAAAAAACGTGGGATTCAATTACTATTAATATTAATGTTATGATTAAAATAGTTTTGAGTTGACATGAGAGACTTGAAGATGCTGCGAAATCTTTTAGGACCCTCTTTGCCTGCATTGATCCTGATGTTGCTTTTGATTAATTAAAAAAAATTAATAATAATTTAAAAGTGCCCCAATACTAATTAAAGATGATTAATAATAATTAAATAAAATTTTAATAAAAAAAAATAAAAACTTAATAATAAAAAAAAGTGCCCTAATAATAATTAGGGCACTATAATTAATTTTATCTGTAGTCGTTGATTTTTGCTTTTTTTGTATAACTTGAAACCCCCCTTACTTAGTTGTACTTGCTGCACGTTCAATCCGCAACTAGGATCATCGTGGTGCCCAGCAGATGAAGATATATGTCCTTCTAGGGGTTTCGCTGCAGGGTGACAGGTTTTGCAATCTCCAGCTACTGACGATCCCAACGACTGCCGTAGTTTTTGAACCCTCCGATTGGCCCTAGATAGAGCTTCACTGTCGTGAGCCACGTCAGTAGTAAGAGTATGTAAGAATTCACGGGTGATTGCGTAATTTGTCTTATCTCTAGCAAGTACATGAATACGCTACAGTTTTACGTGCACATTGCAAAAAAGCGAGCAAATCTTTTATACCTATAAAGTGGTCAAACATGTTTTGAGAGTATAGTCGAGATTGTATAACACAACCAGACTGGTTATTGCTATATATTTCAAACTTACATGGAATTATAAGAGAATATGCAGTTCAGTTTCACGTGGACATTTTAAAAAGCTGGCAAAGCTATAAAGTGGTCAAACACGTTTTGATAGTATAATTGCGATTATATAACACAACCAGAGTGGTTTTTGAGGCAACATCCGTTTTTTAGGGCCAATCAGTGACAGCGGAGGTTGCTCCATATACGATAACTTGATTGGTGTTTGGATACAAATAAAAACGAGTGATTTTCATTCGTCCTTGATATTTTGTATATAATGGTCATGCATTACGATAAAATTTCAAAAATGTTTTAACATACCATAGATAATACCTTAAATATTATTGACTTTGAAGCTATGGATACTTCGATTAACAATGTGAGTACAGTTTAGTAAATTTTCTTAATTTATTTCCTAATAGAATCATTTTACCATTTCTCCAGTAAATTCACATTTTAGGGGGCATAGCCCCCCCCCCAACAATACAAACTGTACAATATGATGATTATACTCGCTGGAAAACGTAAAATGCGCTCTTTTTTCCAGTATGTAAACCCCAGCTCCCCCCCAGCCCTCTGTTTACAAGTTTAATTCATTAGAAATAGTTCTTTTCGTTCAAAAAATGTCATTTTCCCCTTCATGCTTTTAAAATGCGTTTTCTTTATCGGCTTAAATAGAACCATCTGTGTTTATAATCCATGTTACAAAAAGGATCGGTTTTGGAACCAGACTTCACACGTTTCTCTTATCGCCATGGATTAATGCCACATGTGATTAAGGACACATTGAAAAAGAGATTCTTTTTTGGTCAAATTAGACGAGAGTAAATCCTTTGAAATGCAAAGCACAAGTGATGTTTGAATAATGTTTTCAATTAAATAGGGTCTAACGTTATAGTATACTAAAAAGTTGGTATTAAAATCGTTAATTAAAGAATATACACTAAACTTAGAATTGATATACAGCCAAATCGTATTCAAAATATTTTCTTGGGAAGAAATTTAAGTTTTGTATTAATTTTGGATTTTAGCTCGCCTTTAACAAACTCAGTCATAGCTAGTTGAAAGTGTGCATAAAAAGACATAGAGCGCTACAAACATCAGAATCGACTTCAGAGGACAAATTATATTATGGGAAGATGTTTTTGAAATTCCCCCTTTCCCCAAAGTCAAATTTTCCGAAATTTTACTTTAGAATCTTTTTTAAATATTTCTAAAGCACTAATAGATAGAGCGCTACAAATATCAGAGTCAACGTTAGAGGATAATATGTATTATGGGAAGATGTTTTGAAATCCCCCTTCCCCCCAAACTCAAAATTTTCGAAAATTATACTTTAGAAGCTTTTTTTAAATATATCTAAAGTGCTAAGACATAGAGCGCTACAAATATCAGAATCGACTTTAGAGGACAAATTATGTCATGGGAAGATGTTTTTGAAATCCCTCCCCCCTTCCCCCCAAACTCAAAATTTTCCAAAATTTTACTTTAAAAGCTTTTTTAAATATTTCTAAAGCACTAATAGATAGAGCGCTACAAATATCAGAATCGTTTAGAGGATAGTTTATTTCATGGGAAGATGTTTTTGAAATTTCCCTTCCCCCAAACTCAAAACTTTCAAAAATTTTACTTCAGAACCTTTTTTAAATATTTCTAAAGCACTAATAGATAGAGCGCTACAAACATCAGAATCGACTTTAGAGGACAATTTATGTCATGGGAAGATGTTTAGGAAATTCCCTTCCCCCCAAACTCAAAATTTTCCAAAATTCTACTTTAGAAGCTTTTTTAAATATTTCTAAAGCGCTAAGACATAGAGCGTTACAAATATCAGAATCAACTTTAGAGGACAAATCATATTATGGGAAGATGTTTTTGAAATCTCCCTCCCCCCCCAAACTAAAAATTTTCCAAAATTTTAATTTAGAAGCTTTTTTAAATATTTCTAAAGCGCTAAGACATAGAGCGTTACAAACACCAGAATCAACTTTAGAGGGTAATTTATCTGTAAAAGAGGGGTCATTATTTCAATCCAAATTTTTATTCTTTTTTTTTAAGGAGGAGGATTCATACAATTACTCTCCCCCTGAAAAGAGAGCAAGATGGAACGATGCCACATCGATGCAAGCTGCAAGGCCTTCCATCATAAGATATGCCGGTTCCATAACACATGCTCTGGACCGTTCAATGACCACACAACTTTTAAATCCAGGAGCCTTTCACGCCAGTGTCAGCTCTGCGCAAACCTCTATGCAACCTGGCAGAAAATTCAAGAGGGAGTGGATAGCTTCTCATAATGCATCAGCCCCGTCTACTCAAGATCGTGAGGCCAACCCCCTTCATGCTTTGCCAGGACCATTCGGCACTCAACTGCAGTCTGAATTTGGAAATGTGAGCATTTTACCTCTATCTTCTACCTGATTATAGAAATATCTACCTATTTCTTTCCAACTGTTTTTTTAGTCTTTTCTTTTCGCCATTTTTTTCAACACTAAGAGTGTATGTCAGATATATTAAAATATTAATCCCCCGCCCCAACCATTGTTTTAAATTTCTCTGCTCCCCTCAGAGATAGCTGAATATAATATAATTTTCTTTGATTGTCAAAGAAAGCACTCTTGCTTCTTTCTGAACTTTCTGGGGGAGGGGGTGGAGACAAGTATTTACTTAAATAATGCTAGGAGAGGGAAATTGAGTTTTGAGGATGGGGTGAAAAATGGCACTTATTTAATATCAGGGTAAACATCTGACTTGAAATGCTTCAGCATAAATCGGGTATTGCGTCTTTCTGAACTTTCGGGGGTGGGGGGGGAGGCAAGTATTTAGTTAAAATAATGCTAGGAGGAATTAAGTTTTGTGGACGGGATGAAAAATGAACTTGGTTTTTTAACTTTATAAAATAATAGTTATTTCACAAAGAAAATAAACCTTTTTTCTATAGATTAATGAATTAGCAGCGCCATCTTCATCATGTCATGAAACATTAATTTTTAGTAGATCTGAATCAATCCTCGCACCACCAATGGAGTTTAGAGATGAGCATGCATTAGTTCTAGACAATATGGAGTGGCAAAGGGGTTTTCTAAATGAGTGTTTTGGGGACATGGCCAGCCTAGACGATTTAACTTATGACATTGGCATGGTGGAGGACCTGGAATGGACAGATAGATTTATGCAAGAGCATTTAGGTGTTGTTAGTAGTAGTGCATCTGAACCGGGTCCTCATAAAGAAATTCTGTCACAGGACAATACAGGCTGGTTTGATCAGCTATCCCCAAACACCCTGGAATACATACTAACAGGCCTAGAGGATTTCATGCCACCTCCATCCAATGCAATTGAACAGACTGGGGGTGGTGCTATTGACAATTCTATGTCACCCCCACCCTTCTGGTTAATGATACAACTAGTAGTAGTAGTAGAAATAATATAGCAACATCACAAGTATCCCCACTTCCAGATTTTTTTCTTTCCAACTCTGCCTTGCATCACACAAAGGTCTACAACGGCAAATTCGGTGATCCCTTTAACTCTCTAGTGTCGGGGGATATAATAACAGATCCCCAGGCCATTACACTTTTATATACTAATAAGATTCAAGCCATTCTTGAAAAACAGATGGTGGTGTGGGGGTCAGTTTAAAAGCATCAATAGCACTAAAAATATTTTTTAATGAAAATGCGAGCGACCTGTATTCAAAAAACTTGCACACAGAGATGTTGGCAATTCGCCCGCATTTATCAAATTATCAGGAGGTTTTTCTAAATTGGGTTAATAGCATTCAAACTAAGTGGGAAAATTATAACGAGGAGGGTAGTGGGTCGGTGGTCATATTTATTGAAAGTTTAAATGTTGATATTTGTAGATTTAAAAAGGATTTTATTTTAAGAGGGGGAGCGGGGTAAATTGAATTAAAATATCATTCAGATTTAGAGGGATGTATGGGGATACGACGAATCTGTTCCGATACGAGGCTACAGTGTTTCAAGTATGCATTTTTAATTGCTGCATACATACCTCTGCGCGAAGATGCATCTAAGAAAAAGTTGGATGAATTAGCAGTTAATGGCAGGGAGGGTTCAAAGATCCTCGTTGTAGATTTTAATTGTTTAAATGGTCAATTTCCTGTGACACTAAAAGGAATAGATATTTTCGAGTGGGCTAATGCACATTTAAAGATTTGTGTCACGGTATTACAGTATGAAACCGCTTTTGAGGAGGGCCAGCGATCCGATAAGAAGGGCGTATTATTTCCAGTGAGGGCTCCTTCATTTGAATCAGTGGAACATTGGGTGTGGCTTCTATACACGCCACCCACACACCTCGATTCAAATGGTCGTTTCAATCCAATTACCGATATTATTAGGGTTTTGGGGGAGGGTAAAAAGGGGAATATGTATTATTACTGTCCGACATGTCAACATCGCAAAATTTTGCGCTTACTTAAATTCAAAACATCGAATTAAACACTGTTAACCACAAGAATACCAAGATGTGGATATGGTGTGTAGAGATCGAGTAATCCTGCGTTTTAAAAATTTCCAAAAGAAGCTCCTACAGAGTAATATGATCGGTTTGGACTGCAAACCGAGACTCAGCGACGTGTACCAATCGTCAAGACCAAATCTTGTTGAAATCCATCAGTCCATAGGGACCCCTTACGCTCACGCGTAACGAGATTCCAATAATACCGTGCAAGTGCTGGGCCTAGTGGAAAAGTTTGGTGACCGTGAAGACTACATGCACTCGGCATTGGTCAGTCTAATCACAACAGCGAACGGTGCAATTTTGCGCCTTGGTTACACAAACTATCCTATGCTCCTATCAACAGATGACAGATTGGCCATTAAAAATCGTAAAATTTGTTGGGTTTGCAAGGGGAAATTTGATGATGGTGTTGGGAATGGGAGGAGGAGGAAGGTGATCGACCATGATCATTTGTGGCAGGAAATTATATCGGGGGGAGTAACTGTAGGGGGATAGCACATCAGTCATGCAATTTAAACGCTAGACGGCAATATTTCGTACCTGTTTTTATACACAATTCCAATTACGACTTAAAGTTTGTTCTACCGGTGTTGGCCCACATTGCCAAGGGTGGAGTTGTAGATGACGCATGGATAGCTGGTTCTTTTTCATATAATATCATACCCAAATCATTGCAGAAGCTAGTGCTGCTAGAATTCATGTAGAAAACAGTTGACAAGGGTAAAACGGGCCTGAATAAAATCTGTTTTTTAGACTCTTTCAGCTTCTTCCCCAAATCCTTAAGTCAATTGATTCAGGTACAGAAAAGTGACAATTTTGATGGCTTCCCCCTCCTCAAACAGCGCTTCCCCGATGATGAAATGTATGATTTATTAACGTGTAAGGGTATATATCCATATGATTATTACAACTCTGGCTCGAGGCTAGATGAGGTGTCAGTACCGCCCATTGAAGCTTTTTACAATTCTCTTACTGAGAGTGAGTGTACCACTAGCGACTATGACTTTGCTAAGAGGGTATGGGCAAAGTGCGGGTGTAAAAATGGATGAGGTGATTCTAAACTATACTTGACCAGTGACGTACTCACTCTTCTGGATATTGTGTGCAAAAATACGGATAATATATATGGGGAAATTGGGTTGGATTTAGAGTATTATTTTTCCACTCCTCATCTGGTGATGGACTTGATACTTAAAATCAACAAAGAATAAATAGGTCTGATCACCGATATGGATCAGCATCTGTTTGTAGAGAGATCAATCAGGGGTGTGTATGTTTTTCACGGGGACCGTATCATAAAAACTGATCCGACCGGACAGCACACTGATGAAAAGTCGGACGCAGTTTTTTTGGATATGAATTATCTTTACCCGTCGGCAATGTCTCCCTACTGTTTGCCGTGTGGCAATTATAAATGGCTTGACAATCCTTGTGCTTCGAATTTCCCCGACATTGCTAGCGTTGAGGAGAATGGGGCACAGAGATGTTTTTTTTAAAGTGACGGTGAAACACTCAAGAAAATCCATGACTCGGTAAAAGACTTTGTTTTTTCGTACATCAATAAACCGGTGGTTTGGGACTCTCTGAGCCCCTACAAATTATCTTTAGCAGAGGATGGGAGTATGAGCTGGATACCTTCGAAACAAAAACAAATGGATGATCTCAACCCGAAACAGAATATCATTGTCCCTCACGTGCTATTGAAATGTATGATGTTCAATGGTTTCAAGATCTCAAAGATTCATAGAGCCCTCCAATTTGATCAAAAGCCTTACATGAAAACGTTTGTTGACACCTTTGTCACTAAGCGTTCACAACTGAAAACAAAGGTTGAAAAAGAAGTCTATAAACTCATTTTGAACTCAGCCTTCGGTAAAATTTGCGAAAGTGTACGAAACAGTAGTCGTTGTGACTTTATAACCAATCTCAAAGATTGTTCTCGAATCATTGCGGATCCAAACTTCAGATCGTTCACAATCTTAGACTCTAATATGGTGCTCCTATATCGCAAGAAAAGAAGCATTGTTTTAAATAAAAATATTTCAGGCGGGAGTGCAATAACTGAAATATCTAAGAAACTCATGTTGTCAGTTTATTATAATATATGCAAGGTACAGTGGCCGATTGAGGGACAAGTTCAAGTGTATTACGGGGACACTGAATCACTCCTGTTAAAAGTCAAAACTGAAAATCTATTGAATGATTTGGAAAATGGCTAGTACATTAGCTCACGAATGGACTACACTAATTGGGATGAATCCCGCTACCCAGAGCTAGTGAAACGACAGGCCCAAAATCAATTGTTAATGGTAAAATCTGAAACGGGTAGCGATCTGATATCCAGTGGTTTGTTTCCTGGACCGAAGGTATACTGTGTGGAAAGCACAACAAGGATATCAAACAAGTTGGCAAGGGGGTTCCTACACACTTTGTAAAAAATAATTTCGACATGAGTGTGTATAGAAACTGTGTGGAACGTAGTTTAGTCCCAAGAGCGAAAGTCATGGCGATTCGCTCTTTACAATTGAAAAACCACACAGTTAGAGTTGAGAAAAATGCCATGTCGGCCATATCGGACAAAGTCTATGCGCTTGAGGATGGTGTGAAGGTACTACCACACGGTCATTATTTAATTTCAGACCGAGTTGAATGTATATAGTACAGAAAACAACTCGGTCTACAAAAATTAACTTAAATTCATTAAAAAAAAGTACAAATTGGATGGGAGGGTTTTTTTGGGCAATGGGTGTTTTCAAATTCTTTTTTTTTCTTTATCACAATCAATTTTCAATGTGTGTGTGCAAGGCAGAGCAATTCCACTATTTAATGCCCCCCTCCGGCTCGCCCCCGGCCCGCCGCAGCAGGCCCCGCTTCCCGGCCCGCTGCAGCAGGCTCCCGCGGCGCTTCCCGGCTGCCGCAGCGGCCACCCCCCGGAGGGGATCCCAAAATGTAAAATGCTGTAAATAAAAGTGATATTATTATTTTAAGTGTGTGCATATTCTAATAAATTGTGTATGTTTTTATAAATAAATTAAAAAAAAAGTGTATTTATTAAAGTGTTTTTTCTAGTGCTTATGTAAATGTTGTATTTTTTATTATAAGTAAATTAAAAAAAGTTTTTTTTTCATGTTTAATGTGCTTTTTTTATGTTCAATATAGTATTTTTTAAGTGTTGTTACTTTTTATGCGTATAATAAAAGAAAATGTGATTCTTGATTCGTCTTCTTATCATTATTCTTGAACGGAGTAGTAGTAGTAGTAGGGAAATTATTTAGTCATTAGACAAGTATAGTCTACAGTTAGTTGTCTAGATGAACTGTTGAAGGGAACATGTATCAATTTAAAACACCATTCAGATCGTTTCTGTGTAGACCGTCAATGTCAGGCAAAACAACACTCCTAACTGAAATAATTAAAAATTGCAATAAAATGTTCATGGAAAAGCCGAAAAAAAATACTATTGTTACAGTATTTGGCAGGAGTCATACGATAAAATAAAAGCAATTGGCACGACGGGATTGGTGCAGATACAATTCATACAGGGACTGGATCTTTTCACCATTATTGAACCAAACTCTTGGCTGATTATTGACGATCTGGCTGAATCTATTGAACAATGGTCCCAGGAAATGCTATAACTATTCACTGTTCGCTCTCATCATGAACAGATTTCCATCACTCTGGTTCTACACAATCTCTTTCATCAGAGCAAATGTATGCGAACACTTGCATTGAACTGCACCTACTATATCATCTACAGAGTTGTTCGTGATTCTAGCTCACTAATAACTCTCAATAAGCAAATATATCCCGGTGATCATAAATTTCTGCTCTCAGCATACAATCAGGCAACTAATAAACCCTACGGCTATATCCTATTGGATTTTAATCAAAATACAGCTGAGGATCAGCGTGTAGTCATAGATATTTTTGACAATCAAATTACAGTATATCTCCCCGTGAACACTAAAAAAGGCTATTAGTTGCTATCATGAAACTGAAGAAACTACATGAAAATAGACATTTATTTTCAGTTCTAAGCACTTCAAAACCCTCGCTTAGGAAAGCCATACTCAAACATGGTATTGACAATGATTTCATTAATCTAATATCTGAACTTTGTGTAAATTTGACCGAGGGCAATGTTCAACTGCCAGAAGTAGTTAAGCAACAGGCAAATCAACATCGTTTCATTGTACGTACATTGGCCTCTAAAAAGAAAGGAAATAATTTTAAAAAGAAACGTCTTCTTCAGGCGGGCGGTAGCTTTTTCACACTTTTACTGCCGATAATGGCAGGACTTGTAAACAGTTTTCTCTAGATAGAATGGAAAATACCTATAAATTGACTCCAATAGAACTCGCTCTCTCACCCGTGGAACACTTTGAGAACAATCTGAGTAAATTCATTGAGAACAAGAATATTGAGGACGATAAAAAAATGTCTTTACTTCGAGATGTACTACACCGAGTGGAAAAGCTCAAGCCCTATTGCTCGAAGACCACTGGTAACGATCAAAAAAAAGAATCATCTCAGGATTCTGCTGGAACACAATTAAAGAAGGAGGAATTGGATTCAATTGTGTCGAAAATTGGAAATCTAATGTCCTACTCATATCGTGAGGAATGTAAACGACTCCTATCTTATCTCATGGAAAGTGGTCAAGATCATATTAAAGTTGATGACAGTGGGAAAGGGATTATAATTCAGGGCAAGAGCTATAATCTACTTGATTTAATCTATGATATGGTTACAAATCGTAAAGGACTATTATCATTTGACGCTCATCTATATAACTTTCTAAATACATTAAACTTCCCAAAAAGCCTTATTAGCAATAGCCAAATTCTAAAAAAACTAAATGAACATGCACCCTCGTCATCAACAGCAATATCATTAAAATAGGAAGAGGAAGAAGAAGAAGAAGAAGAAGATTTTAAATAAATCTTGGAAAATACTACCACACCTAGTGGAAACTTGACAATGGTGGCGAGGAGGAGCACACCATTGATACCTAGACAAAAGTGAAAACGTATCAAGTCACCATCACCCAATCACCAACCACAACTAGTATACAAAAGGGTAGCGGACGCTACACTGCGTGTTTACGTTCAAAATGGTTGAAATTCTAAAAGGCGTTTATGAAAATATTGGTGAAGCGGGGAGTTTAAGATCCCCCAAAACTCTTTCCAAAGTCACTGTGTGTTCACAGAGTTCACACACTGGTGTTCACACTAAAAGTGTACAAGACTATCTACAAAATGAATCAAGTTGCACTCTGCATAGAAATCATGAACTTCGTGCTAATCATTATCGAAACTAAAGCATTTTTCCCATTGCATATAATGCAAGCAGATCTCCTAACTCTAGATGAGATTCAACGACGTCAAAATACGCTGTCCAAGTATATTCTACTTGCAACCAGTGTTTATAGTCGTTATGGATATGCAATTCCATTGGGGTCAAAGAGAGGCGTTGAAGTTGCTCAGGCCGATGAAAGTATACATCAACAGGATTCGTATAAAAAAATTCGGACAGATGACAGTAGCGAGATTGTCAATCCCCATGTTGAAGAATCACTAGTGAAGCATAGTACGCCGTTCTGTCATCTTCATAGTTTTATAAAGGCTGCCTTGGCCAAACGATTGAATAGAACTATTCGACTTTTTAATTTCAAGATATTGTACATTGAAAAATACACTGACTTTTATTCATGATTTAGATAAACTCATGTTGATTTATAATCAACGACCTCATCGATCATTGTCCAACTCAACCCCAACGGAAGTTCATTATTCTCATCATGATACAATTGACACTTTTCTTAAACAACATTCTAATGAAACGATTGTCAAGAAGAAGAAAAAATTCATTGTTGGCGTTCCTGTTCGAATTAATAGAACAACTAATGTTTTTTGAAAAGAGGAATTACTTGTGGTCCACACAACTTTTTAAAGTGGCAAAAATCCTAGACACTAAACCCATAACTTATCGTTTGCGCGATACCAAATATGAAGAGATTCTCGGCGGCTTTTATGACTGTGAACTACAAAAAGTTAAAAATAATAGTGAAATCTATTCAATTTAAAAGATATTAAAGACTCGTACTCGCAGGGGTAAGAAACAGTTACTTGTTCGGTGGATAGGAAACAACTTTAATTTTGATTTTTGGATCGGTGTTGAAGATATTGTCAATGCCCAATGATTTTTATGTAACTTTTTTATTTAACGTTTTTGATTCACTCTAAATTGAGTGGAATACAACAAATTATTTTTAGACGAAAATCTACCCCGCCATCAAATTCGATGAGGGAAAATATGAAGTGGCTCTTGTCGATTTTATTCTAAAAAATACCTATGACATCCTGAGAAAGGATCGTTTCCATGATATAATTATACCATTGGATTGGTCACTCTTTCTCGAGTATGAATGGTTTGATGAACTTAAATCTAGCGAATATTCACATGCCAGACTGAAATCTAGTTAATACGATAATATGATAGATTTGTGTCGTACAATCAATAGAAAAATCTCATATCGTAGTAATGGTACATTCCATTTTAATTATTCAATGGAACACAATAGGATTTACAGTACCTCTCCTGTTGACACTGAAATAATAATTCTCAGTGATAATCTGAGAGACGTTCTTGCCCTTAAACAGAATATGATAAATGAGAAAAACGCTGGAACTGTATACGGAATGGATCAGGTAATTTTTGCTCATTTTCCACCTGGTTTTGCCTTGAAATCTTGCTTATTTCTCTATGCATCCTTTGTGGAAACGTCGAGAGTTGGTAATTCAAATGTCCCCCTTCTTCGTTTTCTTGAACGAAAAACAACTCATGAACTTCTTCATCACTATAATATAAAGCATCTTCAGTATGTTCCTGTAAACACTTTTTATTTGGAACTCTGTCAGTTAACACTAAGAAGTGAATTTGGTGATCCTCTAGCAATAATAAAAGACTTAGCAGTGATTACATGTCATTTTCGACCCATTGTCGGCCACACCAGCACCTAAGATGAACAATAGAAGAATTCCGTTTGTCTGTCCATATATCGATTGCTATGTTGGTGCTCTGAGTCCACGTCAAATAGGCAATGGATTGGACTATTACAAGGGACGTACTACAATGTCGGCCTATGGTTTTGGTAGCTGGTTTCCTAGGTTATCTCGTCCTACATTGCACCTCACCAGCAAATATCTTGTACCCGCTGCATCAAAATTTTCTACATCAACGCAACATGACTGAGGGTCGGGTAAGAATTTCAAGGAGAGTGTTAAGGAAAATATTAGATCTTCAGCAAGAGCCGTTGGTGAGGAATTAAAATCTCAGCAAAGTGGGAAGGGCTTGAAAAGGATGCGAGCGCGTCATTCACTCATCAGTCTCTACCCAGGCGGGAAGCGAAGGACATCAACAAGGACTTTGAGGAATAAAACAAGGAAGACCAATAAGCAGAAGAAGAAGAAGAAAAAGACTGTTAGATCAAAGAAGGATTTCTTCTCTTAAGATGACTTATCTCCCCCACAAGGATCATATCCATCAATCAGTTCCTCATTGAATCTGTTCAATGCTGGAAATGTTGATGCCAGTGTCAAGTATGGCTACTATGAACAATTTCACCCCTAACAACCCCTCTCGGAAAATATACACTTTCAAATATTTTCCAATGAAGACTATTTCATTGATTTGTCATTAACATTTATTGATTTAAATGTTGCGGTGAAGAAAAAGTCAGATAACACAACTCCAACTGTCGCCGATGGTCTCTCCTATGAAAACTGTATTCTACACAACCTATTCAAACAAATTAATATATTTATTAATGGAACATTGGTGAGCACTAGCAATAATTTATCCAACTATGCAAGCTACATTTCCCCATCGCACTTCCTGGCTGAAGGGCCACGAAACGGAGATCAGCACCGCCGGTTTGGACCTTAAGGGTCTAGTGCCGTCATACTTATGCAAGCTACATACAATTTATGATGATGACACCAAAGGCATACAAGGAGTTGAGAGGACAATCATTGGGCTATGAATATCGATCAGGTGTTGATACTGACGGCGAGTTGACTACTGCAGTGAGCCAGGTGTATCATCTGGCTGGTAAATTAAATCATGAGATATTCAACATATCCCAATGGTTACCCCCCAATGTCAAGATTGACATAAAGTTACAGCTGGCCCCATCGAATTTCATTTTGAGAAAAACACTTCCTGCAGCACCCGATGCAAATGTTATTATCACATCGGCAATTCTCCACGTCCGAATGCAACAGGTGATGAGCTCTGATGCATTGGCAGTGGAAAAGCTAAGAATCAATGGCAACAAAATTAAACTTCTTGTCCCCCATACGATCACTAATCAACGTCACATTGCCACTAGCTCTCGTAGTTATACCGATTCATCATTTATCAATGGGGGAATCCCATCAAAATTGGCTTTGGCCTTCGTGAAGAGTGGCAGTGCCGTTCGATACTTGACTGAATCGCCGCACGATTTTAATTTTTTTTTGTCTATCTAGCCTTGTGTACAAAGTGAATGGTATTCCACTGTACACTCTATCATTTGACAAAAATCCTATAGAACTCTGTACGAGTTGACCATGCAATTCCTAGATCATGACTCAACTATTTGAAAATGGAATAAGCGATTCAATGTTTTCAAAAAATCATGGCGTAATTGTTTTGGACTTGTCGGGTACCCAGGATATGAGCATAGTACGAACAGTTAATGTACATTTAGAATGTAAATTTGCTGATCCTCTGACTGAGAGTATCCCGCTAACATCATTGAGTCAATTTGAAACCTATTGGAAAATCACAACCGATGGCAGTGTTCTACTAGACCTAGCACCATGAAAACAACCCAAATAATCAACGTGTTTAGTATGGATCCATACATGTCCCAATACAAGTTCTATTACATATCATCGGACTTCATTGAAAAAATTCCAAGTGTTAACAATACCCTAATCATTGTTAATAGCAGTCCATCGACTTTGAAGACATGCCATTGGTTATGCATTTTTTTAAACAGCGAAGAATATTGAATTTTTTGCTCATCTTGGCCTATCATATAAATTCTACACTCCATACATCAGCAAGTTTATTGAAAGCAGTGGGAAAACCATTATTCAAAATCAACGTAGAGTACAGGATATAACGACTAAGGCATTTGGCTTCCGTGCCCCACTCTTTTTCACTTTCAGATGTCGTGGTTATACCTATAAGCAGTTTCTCTACATCTACGTTGACTTACCTCGATTGAACGACTTTCTAGTGGAAAATATACTTACAAGCGTGTTTAATATTGATTTTAGTGCCCTACGAATAAAATGTTCTAAAAATGTATTTGAAATTTTTTATTAATAAATGAAAAAAATGTATATACATGATAAAAACGGCTTTTGTACTCTTTATATTTCAACTTCTACTAGATGTAGGTATTGGTTAAGAACAACTAATGTAGGTAGATAATCCAAATTCACAGTATACTGATCCTGATGTGCTGCAATGTCAGGCTCACATTTTCTACAGTAGCGTGTAACTTCACTCTTGTCATATCTCTTTGTATAGTCAATGTTACTATTCTCATTCATTCTATAGAATTCACATGTTTCAATTTGCTTATTATAAATAATTTCGCAAATAGTGTCCTCAAGTGTCGAATGACATTCGATCAACGCTAAATAAAAATCTGTAGGCTTATAATCGTATTAGCCCTTCTCTTTACAACAATGACGTTGAAAGCCAATTCTTTTCTTGTCCAAACAATTGAATCGCTGACCCGGCTCCTCCTCCAAGAACAATCTAAAACCACGACGATACCAATCTCGTAGCAATAAACTAAAATTACGCTTAAGATTCTTTCCAATCATACCGGGATATGTATTCTCCCACTGATTACATTTATCATAGTGGTAATTGGAGCATAGGTGGCCTCTAGGATGAGAGTCACACACCTCTTCAAGACAGGAATTACAACCTTTAATTTGTACAGCATATCCTCTATGCAATTTGCACGGGTTGCATAATCCACACTTTTCATCATACTCATCAATCATTTTGCAGCTGCCCAGTGTGTAAATACATAGTGCGTATGTATGAGACATTTTTTCGTGTGTTGTAAGTGTCACTGCCTCAATAAATCCGGGCTAGCAACAACAACAAATCAACTGGAGTAGATAGAGAAAGAGAGAGAGGAGTCGAACCCCCTTGAACATCGTCTTTCTCACGAGAAAAAAAAATCCTAAATTTACAAACTGGTGTTTAAAAGAATATCCACAATATGATTTTGCCGTGTCGTGATTAATATATCAATAAATTGTGTAAATGCATTTGGACCACGACGTAAAAGCTTCATGCAATAGTCTAATGAAGGAGAATCAGTTTTCATTATATCGACAAGCATTCCCTGAGAAAATATCTTCCTTTGAATAGACAGCTCTAGAAAACCATCATCTAGAATCAAACGTTTTTCCATAAGCACTAGATTCCCCATGATTCGCTCTTTCTCAAATCTATCCATTTTTTAGAGTTCTAACACTCTCACAACCAACTTCAGACTAACCAGAATTTATTTTCTACTCTAAAAAATATACGCTATTCTACTATAGAAAGAAAAATACCTTTGATTTAGAATCAATCTTATTGAGCATAATTAAAACAATAATATTCACTAGTGTATTTTTTTCTCATCAATGTTTTTGAGTAGCGCATTTACTGCTGCCTGAAGTCTATTTATATGCACAATATTCAGTTTCGTAGCAAAACATAATTGCTCCTCCGGCTTAAATTTGCTTAATGATATCACGTATCTAGCATACATATCGTCCCATTCAAGGCATAGTCTACAGCCTCCAGTTATTTTTCTTTCTATAGTAGACTAGCGTATATTTTTTAGAGTAGAAAATAAATTCTGGTTAGTCTGAAGTTGGTTGTGAGAGTGTTAGAACTCTAAAAAATGGATAGATTTGAGAAAGAGCGAATCATGTATCTAGCATACATATCGTCCCATTCAAGGCATAGTCTACAGCCTCCAGTTATTTCCACAGCCAAATTTGGTACTCGTATATCTTTGCTGCTGCTGCCGGCTCCACCATCAATCTCCAATAGTGTAAATGCTCCACTCATTTTCTCTACTAATAACCTCTTAAATAAACTATTTTCTCTGAATTCAATTCTCTTACTATTATGAATTGCAATGAAAATCACTCCTTTTATTGTAATCCAATCACTAATCAAGTTATCGTATATAGAATAACCTCCGCTGTCTCTGATTGGCCCTAAAAAATGGATGTTGCCTCAAAAACCAGTCTGGTTGTCTTATACAATCTCGACTATACTCTCAAAACATGTTTGATCACTTTATAGGTATAAAAGATTTGCTCGCTTTTTTGCAATGTGCACGTGAAACTGTACTGTATACTCATGTACATGCTAGATAAGACAAATTACGCAAGCACCCGTCAAATCTTACATACTCTTACTACTCACGTCTTCTTTTGGCCTCCTGCGCTCTTCTTCCATGCCGGTAGTGTTAAATATTTGAGGCTATTTTTGATTATTTGGTCATCTGGTCTACGCATTGTGTGGCCAAACCATCTGTTTGACAAAATCGAAGACAACTGGGCGAACCCCACTTCTTCTCCTGACTCCGTCGTTCGAGATTCTATCTGAGAGGCGGATGCCCAGGATATAACGCAGGCATTTGTGGTAGAATATATATCAATATCAGTGCTTCGGCTGCTTTATGGGGCCGCGTTTCAGATCCATAGAGGAGAACAGAGGGAACCATAGCTCCACACACTCGGGGCTTCGTCCGTGTTGGAATTTCGCTCCACTTCCAGAGCCTTCCGTAGTTGAAGGAAGACGTTCAAGGCTGACGATTTAGAGAACTGTTTGTTACTGCTATATTCATTTTACCAAGTTTTAATATAGTAAAATTTCACCGAAGAACTGAGGAAACGCATGTTGAAACGAGAAAAAGTGTAATATTTTAAACGCTATTACAATTTTGCAAGGCCGTACCCAGAGGGGGGGGCTAGGGGGTTTGATCCCCCCTGCAAAATGTTTGTTTGACTTGTAAAAACGTAACAAAATGGACATAAACAAATTTTGTATGCTTTTGTTGTGTAACCCCCCCTCCCTACCGAAAAAAAATCTTTGAGTGAAACCCCCTCCGAAAAAAAATCCTGGGTACGGCCTTGCAATGTTGCTCCCATTGTTTTATAAATGAGTTTCGTCCCCCCCCCCCTATTGAGCCGTAAACTTCTAATAGCATACGTAATACGATTGGCTGGGAATATATTACCGTGAAAATTCTGTGGTAGACCAGAAAATAAAATGAGTCACGCTGGCTAGCTTTGTGATATATAGCCTTGTTCCGCTTTGCCATTGAATATATCAGAAACACATTTAAATGTTCGCACGGTATTATTTTTCACTTTGAAATCTCATTTTCTGAGGAAATTGAATGGGAATGTGCTCACATGGAATATTCTTAATACTAGCCAGTACTTTAAATGATTTTTTTGTGGGGTCATAATCTTTGATGGATAGTTAATTAGAGATACGGCATCTGTCTTGCTATATACGGTTTTATTTTCTTTTTATCTAGTATATCGAATTTACTTGTCAATTTTATAGATAGTGCGTTAATGATGGTTGAAAGGTTTTAGTATAACTCAAAGCCACTGTTCAGTCGAGACAATTTGTTATTTATCTTAAATTCATAAAGTAAAAAAATTGGAAATGCATTCGCAGAAAAGAACTTTACCACTCAACTGGTGGAAAAGATGATGACTTTATTTGTTTGAAGTGTGGGGAATGTACTTGCACACAACCGTGAAGTTGGGGGGGGGGGTCGGATCCCATGTTGAGATTAATTTTGAAGACTGTATTACTGGAAAATTGAAAATAGTGACTAAAGACGCACTTTTTTCGTGTTTGGCCACCCGTCAAGCAGGGGCGGATCTAGGATTTTTTTAGGGGGGGGGGCAAAATAGGTTGATCCAAAAAAAAATTTAGGGGGGGGGGCGCAAAATAGGTTGATTCGATAAACTTGCGTTAGGAGCAAGTTTAATTAATGCAAACTTAAGTTAATTAAGTAAATTACACTACTTTACACTACGCTAGGGGGAGGCGCGCCCCCCTCGTCCCCCCTGGATCCGCCTGCCTTCAAGCGTTGAACCTGTCTGTACATATTCCTCTGTACTTAATCCCGTTCTAACATGAATTTAGTCAAATTCTCTTCTTTTTTTTATATTTTCTGGCAGCCTGCTCGATGGCTAAAATTTTTTTATTTTGACCATGTTGGCAATAATCTTTGTTAGGAAAATGTCTTCGAGCTTTCAAGGCTAAGGGTCAAGAAAACTTTTGTTACTTCTCTTTGCCCGTATCTCTTATTCTTGTATGATTCATATCTTATCATTTTTTATATATATTTATCTCTAATTCTATATCTTTATCTCATATCTTGATCTTTTAACTGTTATTTTTTTTTTTTTATCAAATAGTCTTTACATGGGTCGACTGCGTAGAAATCGAAAGTTTAAACGTAGGCCGATAAACTGCCGATAATAAAATCGTGTAAAACCTTAAAATATTCGAAATCTAGACTGAGTCAAAGTATGAAATTGCCAGGGGTTTTCTGATCATAAATTAGTTATTCAGAAAGGATCGCTGATATTAAATACTGAATCAATTTTATTTCTATTAATCGAAATTTAATAATATCTATCAATACTAAGACAATATTTTATTGATCAATTCTATTTTTATTAAAAACAAGCTGCATCTTCTCAGTAACATTGAAACCAAGGGCGTATCCATCATTTTGTTCGGGGAGGGAGATTTACAAAAAAAAACATCAAAAATTTATTTATATGCATTTTTTACGTTTTTACGAGTCTGAAAAAAATTTCGGGGAGAGAGGAGGGGGTCAAACCGTGCCCAAGTCCCTGGATACGGCCGTGATTGAAACGTTTCTATTTACAAAACTTGGTATGTTGTTTCTCGAAAAAAATTTGACCCTCAGGTATTTACATAATTCCTGTTTTTTTTTATTACTTTTTTATTTAAAAAAAAAAAAAAAAAAACTGTTACTGTTTTTTTTTTTTTTTTTTTTATTATCTTCGAGAAGAAGAATTAAAACTATGCTGTATCTCCTCCCTCCACCCTAGGTTCCTGGGTGTGCTGAGGTTTCAAGTTACTGCAGAGCGTATCATCACTTCTAATTTAAGCTCTATTTAAAATGAGACTTGTCTCTTAAGTCAAGTATCGGAAATAGGACCCGTATCTTATTGATTATAATGTCCTCTTCTATCCCTGGATCATGACAGTCACCTATCAATGTCTAATTTCCTCAATCATTTCCTAAATAACATTCTCCTTCGTTCCATTTTCGGAAATTGGCAGGGATAATAATCATGCTCAACATATCTAGAACTTCTAGCTCCTATCTAATTCCTCTTGGCTAGACTATGTTAAAAAAGATTCGGTTTTGAACTAGTACTTTTCATTAAGTCATCTAATTTATATATTTTGTATTTCTTTATTTTCTAGTATTATTTTATTTAACATTAGTGTTAAATAGTATATATATATATATATATATATATATATATATATATATATATATATATATATATATATATATATATATATATATATATATATATATATATATATATATATATATATATATATATATATATATATATATATATGTATATATATATATATTATATGTATATATATATATATATATATATATATATATATATATATATATATATATGTATATATATATATATATATATATACATATATATATATATATATATATATATATATATTATATGTTTATTATTTAAAAAAAATTTTTCCACAAAACAAGTTTTTCAAAAAAAAGTTAAGAACTCCATTAAAATAAAAATTAGCAAAAATAAAATCAAATAATCTACTAAGC
>NC_142808.1:15890824-15979547 GCF_049724085.1 Artemia sp. Qi Xiang Cuo | reverse complement strand
GGTCAATATATATGAAATCATATTATTGAGTTAGGACTAAAGTGAATACACCATTCAATGCCTTTTTTTATGCTGATTACGAATGTAATAAGCATTTCTATCGGAAATGAATTTCAGCCCCCCTATATATGCCAATTCAGGGTTAGGTTAGGTCAGGTTGGGCTAGGTTAGGTATAGCCTATATAGGGGGGGGGGGGCTGAAATTCATTTCCAGTAGAAAGGCTTACTATATTCATAATCAGCATAAAAAAGGCATTGAATGGTGTATTCACTTTAGTCCTAACTCAATAATATGATTTTGTATATATTGACTCCATTTGATGCCATTTTTATGCTCTTTCCAAATATAATAATCATTTTTGTCAGAAATGAACTTGGCAAAATTCTACTTTAGCTAGCCTACTTTTGGCTATCTTGGAAAGGGGTTAGGTTAGGGAAATGAAACTTTCAGGGATGGATCTAGGCCTACAGGCCAAAGTATGTCCCAGGATGGTATTTTGAAGTATTTACTTCCATTACTTCTGCCTCTAGAGGGTCCTGAACTTCAATGACCTTTAAAAATCAGTAAATATTTACCAAATAATATTATTGTCTTACAAATAAGGTGAATATACCACTCAATGCCTTTTTTTATGCTCTTTCCAAATATAATAGCCTATTCATTTTGTTAGAAATGAATTTTACCCCCACCTCTATAGCCTATGAGGTAAAGTTCTACCAAATCATAGCCTATTATTGAGCTAGGAATAAAGTGAATGCACCATTCAATGCCTTTTTTATGCTTATTACTAATATAATAAACATTTATATCGGAAATGAATTTCTGCCCCCCCCCCCCTATATATTCCCAACCTAACCTGACTTAACTAACCCTGACTTGGCACATATAGGGGGGGCTGAAAGTCATTTCTGATAGAAATTATTATTATATTTGTAATCAGAATAAAAAAGGCATCAAATGGTGTATTCACTTTAGTCCTAACTCAATAATATGATTTGGTAGAACTTTACCACCTATGCCAATTCAGGGTATATATTTGCATATTAGGGGGGTGGGAGTAAACTTTAAACTTACCTCCCATTTACATCAGAAATGAAATTTACCACACTCCCCCCCCCCTAATGTGCAAATATATACCCTGAATTGGTATATATAGGGGTGGGGGTAAAATTCATTTCCAATAAAAATGAATATTATATTTGGAAAGAGCATAAAAGAAGACATCAAGTGGTATATTCACTTTAGTTGTAAGTCAATAATATGGTTTGGTAAATAATTACCTAAAAATCTGTGTGTTATGAAAGTGAAACCTTGTAAAATATATCTTCTGCTTAAATGGAGTACAACAAAATTGGTTTCAACTTCACAACTTTGCTCAATCCTTACAGATTAAGATTAAGGTTTTACAGATATGCAAATACATTTCCTACATTTTGGAACAAAAAACATTGATATGGCTTAAAATTTGGTAAATTTTTGGCAGTTCATATTATTGACTTAAGAATAAAATGAACATACCACTTGATGTCTTTACAAATATAACAATCATTTTTGTCAGAAATTAATTTTACCCCCATGCCTATATATACCAATTCAGGGTATATATTTGCACATTCGGGGGGTGGGGGTGGTAAAGTTTAATCTTAATTCTCATTTGCATCAGAAATGAACTTAATCCACCCCCTAATGTGCAAAGATATACCCTGAATTGGTATATATAGGAGTGGGGGTAAAATTCATTTCTGTCAAAAATGATTGTTATAGTTGGAAAGAGCATAAAAAAGGCACCAAGCAGTATGTTTACTCTATTTGTAAGTCAATAATATGAACTACCTAAAATTTATACTGAAAATTAAGGTAAAATGTTGTTTTGTCACAATTTCAATAGGTATAGACCTGTAATGTAGGCAAATTTCAGGACCCTCTAGAGGTATAAGGAGCTTAGACAGGTACTTCAAAATACCTTCCCAGAACATACTTTAGCCTGTAGACCCATCCCTAAAAGTTTTATTTTCCTAACTTAACTGCTTTCCAAGATAGCCAAAATTAGCTAAAGTATAATTTTACCATTGAAAAATATAACTTAATATGCTTTATTCAATGCTCTTTCCAACAACAATTTCATTGGGTCATAAGGAGATAGATGTGAAAGATGTGACATTTTTTATTGTATTTGGTGGAAAACATGAATAATTGCTCTAATCTTCCATGGCTGTTGCTTTTAAAACTTGTTGGTACTTACGTGTTAAATAATACACACTCAAGAAGTGAAGTTTGGTGAATGCTAATGAAATAAAAACAAAATATGATGAAAATATAATACTTTGGTAACAAAATTATGAAAACTACAAAAAAGAATTATGGAAGGGGGGGGGGCACCCAAAGAACATTATGTTAAATATGTAACCTTAACTAACCTAACCAAAATACCAACTAAATGTTTAATTAAAATATAGCTATAATGTAGTTTCTCACCAAGGCACAGCTAGTTGTCTGTTATAAACACCTTGAAACCTGGGTATTGTTTCATGTTTGTGATATAAGTTCTTGAGTGTGTATTATATAACACATAAGTACCAAATTGCTTTATATTGTGGTGTAAGGAGGCTATTTTTTGACTGTTCCCCTTTCCTTATTTTTTTTTATGTCTCTGTTTAGGGCTGATAAAGTATTTCAAGGGTTTTAAATATTTGATTCCCTTTTCCCATGTTTTTTGTTTCTGGTATCATATTGAATCATGGTTTTGAAAAGCACATTAGGTTGATATTAGTTTTGGGAGCCAGAACAAATAACATTGGATGACCCCTTAGCCTATTAACAATGCATCTGTAAAGAAACAACATGCATTTATTTATTTTACTCAATAAAGGAGAAAGCCAATGAATTGTCACAGTATATATTACCTTCATTGTACCAAGGAGCCCTGCCAATGACATTAACTGAAAGGAACTTCAGTGTAAAGGGCATGAACCTCAAGACCACCAAGAAAGATATGCCTAATATCTTTGGAAAAAAGATTACAATAAAATAAAATTTTAATCATAAAAGAACTGCTTCCCTAATGTTTTTTGATTAATAAAGTGGAATAATTTAATTAAAAAAAAAAAAAAATCAAAATCATACACACTGGTGGATATAACCAAACAACCTGATAGACTGAAAAAATTTTTGTGTTCTTTTGGCCTATTCTCCTGGACTTGAGGCCTGAAAAAGGTGGTTCCCAGGATTTGGGCAGGTTTATGAGCTAGTTTTTTTTTTTTTTTTTATATAATGGCCTTCATTCCCATGTATAAACTCAAATTATTACTTAACAGGGAACAATTTGATGTCTGAGGATAAAAATATCATATCAGGCCTGTCTACTTCTATCGGTTTGTCTTTCGTTTTCGGTGATAATCAGCTTAGCCTGAGCGAGAGAAACTACTTTGCAAGTATATTTTGATTAAATATTTAATATATAGAGGTGGTTAGGTATTTAACATAATACATTCTGGGCGGCCTCCTTTCCATAATTCTCTTCTGTATTTTCCATAATTTTGTTTATAAAGTATATTTTCATTATATTTTAGTATATCTCATTATGATTAACCTAAGTTCCCTTTTTGAGTTTTTTCGGGATATTTGACAAGCACATATTTTTAAAATCCTTGTCTGAATCTGGCTTAAAAAACAAACACCTTCAAACTACAAATCTGAGAGAGGGGCGGATTGGACATTGGAGAGTGTGGCCCCTCTTTGTTCCTTCACTCATTCAAATTAAAAATTATTCCAGGTTTGTGTTTCAAACGAGATGTAGCGTGCCTGCTTGTTTCTTAAAAGTCACTAGTGGGAGGAGCAGGACGAGATTGGAAGCCCTCTTGCCCACTTTGGTTCTCCAATTATTCAACTGAAAATCCTTTTGTAATTCTGGTTCAAACAAGGTGCAACATGTCAGTTTTTTTGCTAATAAGTTGCCAATGGAAAGAACGGGGGAAGTTGGAGGGGCAAACATTTTATGCCTCCAAAAGTATGGACTGAGAGTCCTTGCTTGATTCGACTTCAACAAGGTGCAAAATGCCTTTCTTTATGTAAATAAAATAAAGTGATTGGGGAAGGGTAGAGGAAGGACCATAGTACACTTAGTTTCTGCTTACTAATAAAATAGTTAGAAAACCCTTGTATGATTTTAGTCCTATAAAGTGCAGAATTCCAGCCTTTTTACTAAATGGTTGCCAGTAAAGAGTGAGGAAGTGGGTGTTAAGAGAAGCCAAGAGCCGACTTTGGTTCTCTAGTCATACAAACTGAAAATCCTTATAAGTTTGCACTTCAATGTAACGCACAACATGCCTGCCTTTCTACTGAAAATCAGCTGTAGGATGGGACAGGGGTGGGCGGCAGAGGTAGGGGGCACAAGCTTACTTTGGCTCTTAAGTCATATAAATCGAAAATCCTTGCGTAATTCTGCACCAAAAAGGTGCAATAGGTCCAAATGGAGGAATGAGAGGGGTGATGGAGAGGGTCTGGATGACGGAGGGACCGTGGGCCCACTTTTACGCTTTAGGCTTTGCTTCGCAATGAATAAAGTCTCGGCGTTTTTTTTATTAATGTTTGTTTGTTTTTTTTTTTTTTTTTTTTTTTTTTTTTTGCAGAGCCATTATCTGTATTTTTTTTTTTTTCAGTGTATCAAAAAGATGCAAGAACTTCAAATGGAGGAATGGAAGGGTGACGGAGTGGGGCTGGATGACGGATATTTTTTCAGTGAATGTTTTTCAGAATTCTTAAACGGAATTTTGTCTCTTTGTTTTATTTTCTCAGAAACTTTCAGTTGTGTTGGAACTGTCCAGAGGATTTTTTCGTGGGGGAGATTTTTCTGAGGGGAAAATTCTCCAAGGGGGATTTTACTGCGGGAATAATTCCCTATCGGGGTATTTTCTGTGGGAAAAACTTTCCTTTGGGGGGGGGGGGTCTGTTCCAAGAAAAGTTTCCACGGATCTCTGGCATGATTTGGAAAGTGATCAGAAGTTAAATAAAAAGAAATAGTATTTTTTTGATGGAAGTAGGCTAAGAAGAATTGTTCCAGGTAGAATAGCCTACAGGAAATTTTCCAGGGAAATTTTCAGCGAGGATTGAATTATCCAGAAAGAAATTTCTAGAGTAGGAGAATTAATGAGAATGACTTTTCAAAAGGGGAGTTTTCCTGGCAGGGCACGGAAGGAAAGGGGGAGATCTATAAATAAATTACTTGCAACTAAAATTAAGAGTTGAAAAGGCTACTGAGAATGCAGAGGAAACAGAAGTGTTTTGACGAATTCTAAATAGGGGTGCTACAGGATGATAACTTCCCTTTTCTTGTAGAAAACTATTTCTGGCATTTATTTAAACGAGCAGAAATTAACATGAGCAGGTGTGATAAGCCCCATGCCTTCCCAAGACCAGAACCTAATTTATACTTTACTGAAAAAAACACTAGTGAATGTGCATTGTCGGTTAAATGTACATGGGCTGATATTTATTCCTTAAAGTGTTAATAATTTTCATTTTATTAAAGATAAAAAAGAAATTAATAATCATGAAAACAGAAAATAAATACAAACCAAATATGGAAACCATACATATGGAATACATACCAGTAGGAATATGGAATACATACCAGAAGGAATATGGAATACATACCAGTAGGAATATGGAATACATACCAGTAGGAATATAGCAATACATACCAGTACGAATATGGAATACATACCAGTAGGAATACATATCAGTAGTAATATGGAATACATACCAGTAGGAATACATACCAGTAGGAATATGGAATACATACCGGTAGGTATGGTTCTTCCTTTTTGGGTTTCTTTATATTTCTATTGAAGATGAGAGTTGAAATATTTCTGAAAACTCCAAATTGAAGCTAGAACTTGCAACTTACAAATATTACCGAATATGAGTTGCACATAATACAAATCGGTTTTAACGCAAGTCTGAAAGTTCTTGCATATATGAGCCAAAAGGCTCTGCAGTATGCTTCTTGGTCCTGCTGAACGTGATAATGCAGTTATCATCGGGTTTTACCCTCTTCTAAGTTTTTTTCTCCAATAAGGGTTGAAAAAACATGGGTTAAAAGGTTAAAAAAAAAAAATTGGACACTTAAAAAAGATAAGATACATCGATGTATCTTATCTTTTAAAAAAATCAATGTATCGATGCTTTAAAACATCGATGTATCTAAAAAAAATTAGATGCATCGTAAAAGATAACCCTAATGTGGAAATTTCAAGATTCTATCTACAGATATATAGAGATATACGCAGATATATATATATATATATATATATATATATATATATATATATATATATATATATATATATATATATATATATATATATATATATATATATATATATACATAGCTATATATCTTCTATTTATCAGAATGGGTAAAAAGCGATAGCGAAAAGGGAACTAAGGATGGTAAAGGTAATTGATTAGATATGCCCTTCAACTTACTACCTTATTCCCTTACTATATTTCCTTATTATATTCCCTTACGTATATTCTTTTACTAACTTCCACGATAGTTTTTAGTAGCTCAGCTCTCTCTGATCGTTCTTCTCAAATGGAAAAATGACGGTACTGTTGCGCTTAATGGCACACACGAAAGAAGTCGAAGTCTGGTTAATGCTAATAAAAAAATAAAATAGGATGAACGCATAATAGTTTAGAAACAAATTTGGGCTATATATTTGCACATTAGGGGGGTGGTGTAAAGCATCGCATATGTTAAATACGCAACCTAACCTAGGTACCTTCCCCCCGCCCCCGATATCCCAAAAAACAACAGTTTAAATATTGTAAATTCAATGAGAAACCAGGCTCTTCGATCAATTTGGATAGCAATTAACCGCTTTGCGGGTCTCCATGACTGCATTCCTTCGACAGTCTATAGCGCTGTGTACCATTAGGCACAACTGTACCAAAATGACTTTTCGCCATTTGAAGATAATTCAAGAGGTGTAACTTTCTTTTCAATTTATTTTAATGATAAAAGTTCATTGCGAAAACTAAATTATTGGAATTTTGTAATTCAGCCTTAAACCCCCAAAAAGTGCTGTCAGATCAGCACTATTTTGTAAAAAAAAAAAAAAAAAAAAAAAAAAACGCCCATCCGTGATCTTTCTTCTGGCAAAAAATACAAAATTCAGCATTTTTGCAGATGGGAGCTTGAAACTTCTACAATACGGTTGTCTGACACACTGAATCTGATGGTGTGTTTTTCATTAAGTTTAGTTTACTTTTAGGGGGTGTTTCCCTTTTTTTCAAAAAATCAGGCAAATGTTTCTCAAGATCTTAGATTTTGATGGGTAAGACTAAACTTAATAAATCTTTCATATTTGGAATTAGCGTAAAAAACCAACTCTTTTGATATATCTATGGATATCAAATTACATTTCTTAAAGTTTCGATTGTTATTTAACTGCGTCTCTCCTTACTTAAACTTCATTACCAAAAATGGTTTGTCTCTGTTGCATTTGTTTTCCAGGTATTAAAATTCATTCATTCATTCAGTTAAATATTCATTTTGCTTATCACTACTATTTAAACCCTGGTAACGTAAACCCTTCCTTTGAAAAGGCTGAAGACAAGATCGCGTCCAGGGGGGGGGGGAACTTCACCTCCATCTGAAATCTTTGTAAGACTCATAAAAACGTAACTAAAATCTATGTAAAAAAAAATTTGATACTTTTTTTATGTTTTTGTCTACCCCCCCCCCCCTGAACAAAAATCCTGGATACGACCCTGGCTGAAGACAATGGACATAAATTAGTGTTACTAACAAGAAGTCTCTCAAGGACATATTTCCATCGTACAGTTTCTAATGGATCCCTTGGTAATTGCTCATGGGCGTATTCCTCACGAAATATTGAAGAATGTTACTTAAACGTGACCTATTGAAATAACTTTGTTATTCAAGAGAAATAAAAGGAAAAATATGGTGAACAATCGTTTTTGGACAACCTTTAGTGAGTTACATCAAAATAGTGTACAAATAACGTTAGCTAAAATAGTCATGACTAAAAATACTTACGACAATATATAATCCTGACAAAATGACGAAAAACAATCCATCTTGCAAATGTCTAATTTTCGCAACTTAAGAATTCTACTCTATTTTGTCACCGATATCATCAAAATAATGTGAACTACAGAGGATATGGTACGCCATTTTGATGTCAAAAAGCTCTCTAGCCTTTCTTTAGTGGTTTTGGTAAGTTTCTGGAATATGTAATTTTGCCTTTAGCGCCATTAACTGTGCCTCAACAAGACTAACCCTAGCTAACATTCTTATTTGTAGAATAGCCTATTTTTATACAAAACATTACTTTGTCTAACAATTATATCCAAAAAAAAAGATTACAAAATTGGAATGTAATAGTGCTGCACTTGGTATTAGGCTATAATTAGGGCTACTCAAAAGGAAACAGTATAAAATTTCGAAAACAAATTTTAAAAATCCTAAAATACTTACTCATATCATTCCTAAGGGCACTTCACTTTACTTAACCCAACACTATTATCATCAATTCACTATTTTATGATGCTTATATTATAATAAAAAAAAACTTATTTTAGAGTTTCGGTTTCTGTTGACAAAGGTCACTCTTCTCTTACACTGCTACATAGAACGATTTGTTCCGTGCTCCCTTAAGTGTGAGGAAGGCTGGAACACATTAATGTTCCAAGAATGATCAACCCCGCTGAAAAAGTACACCACTAAAAATGTTGCTCATAGGCAAGGAGAGGGTTTCTGAAATACCAGGGATTGATTTTAGGGTCATTACTTCAAATTTGCTCAAGAGGAGCTCCTTAAACAGGTCTATTATTGTAAAAGTTTTTTTTATGAAAGATAAGGAATTCCCTTACTTCAAATTTGCTCAAGAGGAGCTCCTTAAACAGGTCTATTATTGTAAAAGTTTTTTTTATGAAAGATAAGGAATTCCCTTACTTCAAATTTGCTCAAGAGGAGCTCCTTAAACAGGTCTATTATTGTAAAAGTTTTTTTTATGAAAGATAAGGAATTACATTACTTCAAATTTGCTCAAGAGGAGCTCCTTAAACAGGTCTATTATTATAAAAGTTTTTTTATGAAAGATAAGGAATTCCCTTACTTCAAATTTGCTCAAGAGGAGCTCCTTAAACAGGTCTATTATTGTAAAAGTTTTTTTTATGAAAGATAAGGAATTCCCTTACTTCAAATTTGCTCAAGAGGAGCTCCTTAAACAGGTCTATTATTATAAAAGTTTTTTTATAAAAGATAAGGAATATAAAGGATAAAAAATATTCACGGATCTTCCTGTATCATTTATAACTTTACAAAATTATGAAGTTTTGTCCACTAATGGTTCGCTTTTTGATTTGATATTTTCGATCTTTGTTTCACTTAATTTATTTCTTGATTTCACACTACCTGCATCGCTTTTTTTTATTTCAATATTTGACCTTTCAGATCTTTATTTCACTTTATTTCCAGATTTCGTATTGGTTGATTCCCTTTTTACTTCTAAAATTTATCATTCTGATCTTTATTTCACTTTTACTTATTTCCGGATTTTACACTACCCGATTCTCTTTTTGTCGGTGTTTTACCTTTCGGGTCTTTATTTCACTTTAATTATTTCCAGAATTCGTATTGCCTGATTCCCTTTTTATTTCGGACATTTATCTTTCAAATGTTTATTTTCACTTTTATTCATTTTTGTATTTCAAACTACCCGATTTGCTTTTTTTTGTTTTGATATTTTATCTTTCAGATCTTTATTTCATTTTATTTATTTCCATATTTCATAATGCCTGATTCCCTTTTTATTTCGAACATTTACCTTTCGGATGGTTATTTCACTTTTATTTATTTTCGGATTTCAAACTACCCAATTTGCTTGTTTTTATTTCGATATTGTATCTTTGAGATCTTTGTTTCACTTTATCTATTTCCAGATTTCGTATTGCCTGATTCCCTTTTTATTTCGAAAACTTACCTTTCGAATCTTTATTTGACTTTATTTATTACTGTATTCCACACTACCTGATTCGCTTCTTTTTATTTCAATATTTCACCTTTCGAATCTTTATTTCACTTTTATTTAACTCCGGATTTCACACTACCCGATTCTATTTTCTTTATTTTGATATTTTACGTTTCGGATCTTTACTTCAGATTATTCATTTCCAGAATTCGTATTGCCTGATTCCCCTTTTATTTCGAACATTTATCTTTCGGATCTTTATTTCACTTTTTTTTTGTTTCGATATTTTATCTTTCGGATTTTCTTTTCATTCTATTTATTTCCAGATTTCGTACTGCCTGATTCCCTTTCTATTTCGAAAATTTACCTTTCGGATCTTTATTACACTTTTATTTATTTCCAAATTTTATACTACCTGATTCGCTTTTTTCATTTTGGTACTTTACCTTTTGGATCTTTATTTTACCTTATTTTTTACGGATTTCGTTCTGCCTGGTTAATTTTTATTTCAAAAATTTACCTTTCGAATCTTTATTTGTCTTATTTATTACCGGATTTCACACTAATATTTTATAGCTTTTCTTTTTTTTTGGTCAGAGGTTATTCTCTTTTTGTTCAATATTCTAGAAGGGCATCAGATCCCATATGACCTCACTATATCATTTATTTCCTTGATCGCCCGTCAATTCCTAATAAATGACACTGACACATGAAAACGACACTCACATAGTCAATTCAGATATTGTTGAATGACCTCCTGATTCTAGTTCATAAGAATGTTCTGCTGATCATTTCTGTCTGCTGGATCGATTCGCGTGGCAAAACCAATACAAAAATGACAGGGAAAAGGCTATGCTAAAAATGGGCTAGAAATGAAGCAAAAGATGCGCTGCAAAAAAAATGGCTTTAGTCTTTAAGATTAGCGAAGTCTATTTTATGTTGCAGTTACAGCAAAAATGAGGGTATCTTGCAAGATAATTGTTTGTCACAAAGATTGTTCAATACAAGAGGATGATACATCATAGAGGGGACAACACTGCATCAAATATTTGTTTCTGTAGATGATGCAGTTTAAGGTGATACGGTACCTCAAAATAATTTTGCGGGTCTCGGCTTCAGGTGACCGTCATAACGACAAAGAGCCAATATGTGAATTTTCTAAGGCGGCTGGCTATCATCAAAAGCTCTCGAGAATTTGTGGTTTCGCTGTAAAATTTGACTGAAAAAAAAACAGAGAAATTTTACTTCCCTTTTGTCGGTAAGCTTATCAACCAAAGCTGGTAGCACCAGAGGGGATTCCCAAAGCAGCCAAATCACCAAAATGATAAATTTTTTTTAACTGATTTATGGCGTTTTCTGGGCAGGTATGCTAGAAGCCTAGAACATAATAGGGACTATCCTTTCCTGAACTTACAAAAGAAAATTCTGTCTCATTTAATGGAAAAAAAACATTGCCACTTTCTGATGATGTAACTACTTCTAACAACTCACCACAGCACCAGACCGCCTGAGGTCTACGCAGGCTCCTTCTCCATCCCAATCTATTCAAAGCATCTCTCTTTACATTCTTCCAGAAAGTTCCCATGCGAGTTTCGTTAAAACTGAGCATCTCCGACACACTGAATATCTCTATCCCTGACACATATCCCAAAAACTTGAAGTTTTTCGAAGATTTCCGAGAAATTAGATGTCGACTTTTAGTTTTCTGTCATTTACTCGGATCTCTCATCCAAGCTCTATAAATCATGGCAAGATCACCCAATCAATTCTAAATAATTTGGCCAAACTAAAAAAAAATTTAAGTCACCGTATCACCACAAGTGATTGAAAAAACAATTCCCAGTGCCAAGAAGCGGCTTTATTTGGTAACAAACACGTTGCCCAATTTTCAAGTCAGTTGCTATGGAAACACCTGGCCAATTTTTATTCATTTAATGGGATAAAGCTTGTTAAATCTTCCTTTAGTTTCGATAATCTTAAGGCTTACGACTTAGCTAATTCAAAGCTTATTAATTCAGATTAATTAAGTCACGCTATTCAGATTAATTAAGTCATAAGGATATATATTTCCCTGCATTCCTGGCCAGAGCCTTGCAGGCGGAGGGGAGGGGGGGTATACGATGTTGTACATGTCTTTATTGTTTGTTAACTTTGTATTAATAAATATCCACCTACTCATAAAGGTGAATCACTTTACTGAACAGAATTAAAAATTCCAGCAACGCCATTTGCATTTTGAAGTGATGTGTGGCACAAACCCATCCCTGTTAGGGGGATGAGTTTTAAGGAGGACATAGGTTTGCGAAAAAAGTTGATCCTTAATTTCCTCTATTGTATGTCTGTGTCAATCCGTACATGAACGTAAGAAATTAGAGGAATTGAGGAATAAATGATGCATCCAAGGAAATGATGGAATCATGTCAGGTGAAATAAAATCAAGTTGCTATCAAACTATGGCTAATTGGAGAAAAAGCCAAGACAGATAGTCTGAGTGAGAGCCAAAGCTGACATAAGCCTTTTTCAGGATTGTATACAAATGATGTCATTTTACTTGTTGATAGATAGTCTAATCATTCATCCATCATAGGGGAGAACTTACGGTAGATGGTCATAGAATAAAGGTGATTCACATACTCTATGAGCCATTTGAAGTTGATTTTGAATTAAAATCAAGTTGTTGGACCATGATGAAAAAGTTAAGAGCCATGGCTAATTGGAGAAAAACCCAAGACAGATAGTCTGAGGGAGAGACAAAGCTGGCATAAGCCATTTTTAGAGTTGTATACAAATGATGTCATTTTACTTGTTGATAGATAGTCTAATCATTCATCCATCATAGGGGAGAACTTAGGTAGATGGTCATAGAATAAAGGTGATTCACATACTCTATGAGCCATTTGAAGTTGATTTTGAATTAAAATCAAGTTGTTGGACCATGATGAAAAAGTTAAGAGCCATCGCTAATTGGAGAAAAAGCCACGACAGATAGTATGAGTTAGAGACAAACCTGGTATAAGTCTTTTTTAGAATTGTATGAAAATGATGTCATTTCACTTGTTGAAAGATAGTCTATCATTCATCCATCCTAGGGCGAAAGTAATGTAGATAGTCATGGAATATGGGTAATTCAAATAGCCTATGAACCATTTGAAGACAATGGGATACCCCAATTAAAAGGTTTTCAAAGATTTATGAGACACATGTGGAGCAATTGTCTTCTTGAATATGTTCTGATACTGATTAGCAGCATTGCCACCTGTAGCACTAAACTGCTATTTTAGCATTATTTGATTATGTGTAGCACTGTAGTATGTGCTAAGGGTTGCCACCTGTAACACAAAGGGGCTATTTTAGCACCATTACAGTCGATTTTTTTATTGTAGCAACCGAAATTTCGGTGTATCCCGCAAATTTGGGCAATTGTAGCACATTAGGAACTGACTGTGGTGGCAACCCTGCTGATCAGTGTCAGAGAAGGGCACATGTAAAGTTACAGAGCTGGTTAATCAAAATCGGACTTTTATGTGGTTGGTACTTAATTCCGGCGTCTTTCTTTAGTGATTTATTTTTAGCTTCCATGCTTTTTTGTAGTTTTTTTTTTCTACAGCTACTGGTTCTTTGAAAATAAATGGCTATCAGAACCCAACCTGTTGAACTTTTCATTTTTGCAAAGCTCGAAATCTAATTTCAGTTAAAAACCTTCCTTCCTTGAGGTTTTAGACTTATTTTTTCAAGCGATATTGATTTTAAGCTTTGGCTCATTTGAATAATTTTAGTTTATTTTTTTGCTAATAAATTTTTCTTTCTTCTTAGATTTCTTGGTACTCTTTCATTAGCTAGACTCTTTTATATAGTGCTAGTTTGGTTAATGCTAATGAAATAAAATAGGATGACTATACAATAGTTTAGAAACAAATTTGGGCTATATATTTACACATTAGGGGGGGGGGCAAAGCATAGCATGTATTTAGTACGTAACCTAACCTAGGTACCTCTTTCCCACAAAAAAAACCAAAAACAACACTTTGAATATCGTTTACGCAATTAAGACCACACTATACATTGTATTTCTCTACAGCGGAGTCTTGTATCATCCCGTTGAAAAACGGGTTTTTCAACGTGTCTCGAGTTTGGGATATAAATAGAGTCCAGCTAATGAAACAGTACCGATTTCTTTTTTATCTCCAACTTTGAAATGGTGGCATTTGATAATGACTCGTCTGATAATATTTTGTGATTTAGCTTATTCGAACTAACCTAATTCACATCACCGCAATCTTTTACAATTTTTTTTCATCCTCGATTGTAAATAGATGGTACGGTAGTATAATGATGAAAATATGGAAGCTCCGACTTCAGATGTCAAGGCTTAGTAAAAGCAATTTTTTCTCGTTTGGATAACCTAAAGAAATTAGTCCAAAGCCCTCCACCAGAGCCGTTCCTAGGGTTGGTGGTGCCCGGGGAAAATTAATTATGGCACCCCTCCCGACTCAAATAAAAGCAAAAAAAGCCGAATCAAAGCGAAAAATGTGATCAAACTGGGCAATCCCCAAGCCGCGGCTAATTTGCCCCCCCCCCCCAGGAACGGCTCTGACTGCACCCCTGTGAAAAACGGTAGACCTAGGCCATAAATGAACAAGGTTTGGTCTTTAACTCTCTTCTTCCTTAGGAGGAACAACCAACGCCATCTGAAAAATCAGGTTTAAAATGGATCAAAAATGTATTTTTTTCGCCAAGAAAGAAAAACTATTGGAAGCTAATATTACTTTATCTGCGTCTACTCGTCCAAACTGCACAATTTCTCTGACAATGTCAGATCATTCATTTTCTTAGTTCTATAGTATGTTTCAGAACAAATTTCATTTTTTCTCAATTTTCTTTGATTTTTACTTTATCTTTAATGAAGCAACGTTCTTAGAGCTGTCTTTACGAAAGTGTTTTATATTCAGATTTATTTACCTGATATTTATATTATAGTATATTTATATCATTAAAATATATGTGTTTATACATAAATCATTTACATATTATTCAAATACTATAAAATTATTGAAATATCAATATAGAAATTAATTAGATATAAATATATGTATATATATATATATATTTATATATATATATATATATATACATATATATATATATTAAATACTATTAATATAAATATTTAATATTTAGTGTTGCCCTTGTGGATAGCACTATATAATAGACCTGCCATTATGAAAAGGTTTTATGTTCAGATATGTTTATCGGATATTTACATTATAGTATATTTACATCATTCAAATATATGAGCTTATACATAAATCATTTATATATTATTTGAATACTATTAAATTATTGAAATATCAATACAGAAATTATATATATATATATATATATATATATATATATATATATATATATATATATATATATATATATATATATATATATATATATATATATATATATATATATATATATATATATATATATATATATATATATATATATATATATATATATATATATATATATATATATATATATATATATTACATATGATATATATATATATATATAAATACTATTAATAAAAATATTTAATATTTATAGTATATTTATATTCAGAAAAAGCACCAACACCTTTAATAGCATATATCCCTTCATATTTGAGATCAATTGCAAATGGATTACAATATAAATTGCATAGAGATTACAAAACAAGAATTTTTTTTATTATTCAATGTTCACTTGCTGTCGAAATAAGAAAACACAACAGCCTGAGGTAAAAATTATTTAAACCATTTTTTCACACAGAGAGATCGGATTTTTTGTAATGGAGTTCACTCAATACAGAAACAGGGTAGTCAGAGTATGTAATGCACTTAGGTAAGATTTATAATAGTTTTTCACCAAATTGGCAGGCTGGATGAGCCAAATCAGGGTCATTTCTGTCTATTTCGAAGGCTGGTTGTCAATTCCCCAACTCGGTAGAGACAAACTGTTTTAACCTCTCCAGGTATTGACTATACAGTTCAACATCATTATGACCTGCTCCCTGAAAAAACAAAATGTTTACAAAATTTCAAAACTGCTTATTTTCAATAAGTTGTTTAAAAAAACTGTTTTCAACACTGATGGCACGAGGAAAGGGCATGTTTAGGATTTTTGTTCGAAGGAGGGGGTTAATTAATTCCAATGGTTGAAAAAAAACTTTACAAAACGCATCAGAAATTTGTTTAAATGCATTTTTGTTACTTTTTTAAGAGACGGAAAAAGAAATTTCAAGGGGAGGGGTCAAACCCAGTACCCCACTCCCTGGATACGGCCTTGGCACGAGGATATGAAATCGCTTTCCTGATTACCAAGTTCTTGTCATAAAGACTTCTACTAAACGAGATCAGCAAGGCCCTCACGGGCCGAGTTCGCATTTTCGAGTCAAGACGAACCCGAAATGACACCTTCTAAAAACAGGTCACAAATACAAAAAAAGACAACATCAAGAGGTAAAAACAAAAATCCAGAAAGATGAAAAGGATAGAAAATAAAGGACAATCTTGATTAAAAACGAAAAACAAAACGAAAAAAACAATAGTAATAAAAAAGGGGGTGATAGGTCTGATTTCAACAAATTAGTTCTTCAACTTTATTTATGCGTGACATATATATCATAGGCAGCGCAATCGCGCTACCTAAGTAAAGAACGATGTTGGCACAATGTATTATTTTTTTTTCATACCAGGGCACTTCGTATCGAAAGAGTTGTCCTAAAAACTTCGAAAAGGGCTCATTCGATTCGAAATTGGAGTGGCTAGTGCCCTTTTTAATAGTCAAAAGTGATTGGAGGGCAACTTCCACACCCCTTCCACGCCCACCATTTCCCCAAACACATTCAATCAAAATTTTGAGACAGTCATTTTGTTCAGCGTAAATGATTTCCAGATAGAACTTATGTTTTTGAGGAGGACACTCCCCCACAGCCCTAAGGACAAGGGTCGTAAGTTATGCCCTGGGGGCATATAAGATTTTTATAGAAAGCATTGCCGTAGAAACTTCAAAAAGGCTCATTCGATTGGAAATTTAAAGGGCTTCCCTTTTAATAGTCGAAAGTGATTGGAAGGCAACTAACCCCCCTGTCACGCCCACCTTTTCCCCAAACACATCCAATCAAAATTTTGAGATAGCCATTTTGTTTACGTAGTTGAAAGTTCTGGAAACTAGGTCTTTGAGGATAAAAGCCCCCCCCAACCCAAAAGGCACGGGCTGCAAGTTATTCCCGGGGGGCACATAAGGTTCTTATAGAAACCGTTGTCGAAAAAACTTCAAAAAGGGTCTATTCGATTGGAAATATAAAGGGCTAATGCCTTTTTTAATAGTTAATAGTGATTTGAAGGCAACTAACACCCTTCCATGCCGACCATTTCCCAAAACACATCCTGTCAAAACTTTTAGATAGCAGTTTTGTTCATTGCAGTTGAAAGGTCCGGAAATTATATCTATGGGGAGGACATTCCCCCCACAGCCTTCATGACAAGGGTTATAAGTTATACCCCGGGAGCATATAAGGTTTTTTTTATAGAAAGTGGTGTTGCAAATACTTCAAAAAGGGCTAATTCCATTTGAAATTCAAAGGGCCAGTGCCCATTTTAATAGTTGGGGGGCCACTAACCTCCCTCTCACGCCCACCATTCCCCCAAACATTTTTGGGGGACTTCGTATCGAATTATTTTTTTTTCTATATTCTTTGTATCGAAGGAGTTGTCTTAGAAACTTCGAAAAGGGCTCATTCGATTGGAAATTCGAATGGCTAGTGCCCTTTTTAGTAGTCGAAAGTCATTGGAAGGGAACTAACAACCCTTCCATGCCCACCATTTCCGCAAACACATCCAATCAAAATTTTGAGATAGGTATTTTGTTCAGCGTAGTTGATTTCCAGATAGAAATTATATTTTTGAAAGGACACTCCCTCCACAGCCCTCAGGGCAAGGGTTGTGAGTTATACCCTGGGAACATATAAGGTTTTTATAGAAAGGTTTGTTGTAGAAACTTCAAAAAGGGCTCGATTGGAAATTCAAAGGGCTAGTGCCCTTGTTAATAGCTAAAAGTTGTTAGAGGTCAACTAACCCACTCTTACGTTCCTCATTACACCAAACCCACAAACAATATTTTAAGATAGTCATTTTATTCACCGTAGTTGAAAGGTTTGGAAATTAGAATTTTGAGGATGACAACCACCTCCCCCCTCACTCAGAGCCCTCAGGACAAGGGTTATAAGTTATGGCCTGGGGTATACAAGGTTTTTATAGAAAGTGTTGTCGTAGAAATCTCAAAAAGGGCTCATATGATTGGAAATTGAAATGGGTAGTGCCCTTTTTAATAGCCGAAAGTGATTGGAAGGCAACTAACACCCCTTCCTTGCTCACCATTTATCCAGACACATCTAATCAAAATTTTGAGATAGCCATTTTATTCAAAATAGTTGAAAGGTCCACAAATTATATTTTTGAAGATGACATCCCCCCACAGCCCTCAGGGTAAGGGTTGTAAGTTATGCCCTGGGGGCATATAAGGCTTTTTCTATTGAAAGCTTGGTCTTAGAAACTTGAAAAAGAGCTCATTCGATTGGTAATTCAAAGGGCTAGTGTACTTTTTCATAGACGAAAGCGATTGAAGGGCAACTGACCCACCCCTGACACCCACCTTTCCCCCAAACACATCCATTCAAAATTTTTAGATAGCCATTTTGTTCAACGTCGTTATAAGTTTTAGAAATTGTGTCTTTTAGAATGATAACCTCCTCAAAGCCCTCAGGGAAAGGGTTTTAAGTTATGCCCTGGGGGCATATAAGGTTTTTTTATTGATAGCGATGGTGTAAAAACTTCAAAAAGTGCTCATTCGATTGGAAAATTAGTAGGGCTTGTGTCCTTTTTAATAGTTGAAAGTAATTGGAGGATAACTAACACCCCTCTCACACCCACCATTTCCCATACACATCCAATCAAAATTTTGAGATAGCCATTTTGTTCGACGTAGTTTACAAGTCCTGAAATTATATTTTTGAGGATGACACTCCCCCCATAGCCCTCAGGGCACGGGTTGGAAGTTAAGCCCTGGGGGCATATAAGATTTTTTTTTTATAGAAAGCGTTGTTGTAGAAACTTTGTCGTAGAGGCGTTGGCTAAAAACCATTATGCCTTCCCAAGGCCAGAACATAATTTGCACTTTACTGAAAAAAATACAAATGAATGTACATTGTCAGTTTAATACACATATACTGATATTTATTAATCAAAATGTTAATATTATTTGATTTATGTAATTAATAAAATTAAAAAAATTTGTATTTTTTCAGTGAAATTAAAGTTTTGTACTGGCCTTTCGAAGGAATAGGGATTATAATCCCTGCTTGTATTAATTTTTTTGTGATTTTAATTTGACCCAGTTATTTATTGCAACTAATACCCGTTTTGTTTTTTATTTATTTATTGATACTGATTTGTGATATTTTCAAGCACTGTGAAGTGCGTGCTGTTATAAGGTTTTTTACTTTGTGCCGTGGGTGTGAGCTTTGTGCCGTGTACAGACCAAAAGTTATGAGTGAAGGAGTTATCCATGAATGGGTACGTTTATTTAAAAGTGGACGAGAAAACGTTCATGATGAAGAAAGGAGTGGTAGACCATCCTTGGTGACTGACAAACTCGTTCAGACAGTTGATGCAAAAGTTCGTGAAAATTAACGTTTCACAATAGCGGAGTAGTCTACTGATTTTCCACAGATTTCTAAGACTCTTTTGTACGAGATAGTGACAGCAAGATTGGGTTACCGTAAGTTCTGTGCACGATGGGTGCCCAAAATTCTTACCGACCACCACAAAACTCAAAGAATGGCCTCTACATTAGACTTTCTGTCACGTTATGAGGACGAAGGAGAGCCCTTTTTAAACAAAATCAGGACCGGTAACGAAACTTGGATTAAGTACATAAGTCCTGAAACAAAAGAACAGTCAAAGATTTGGGAACTTTCAGATTTACCTACCAAACTACAAAAAGCCCAGCACGATTTTTGTGCCAGAAAACTGATGGCAACGGTGTTTTGGGATGCCAAAGGGGTGTTGTTGGTTGAATTCATGGAACGTGGGACGACCATTAATCAAGACGTGTACTGTGAAAGACTAAAAACATTACGACGGGCTATACAGAACAAACGCTGTGGTATGCTGACTTCTGGTATCGTTTTTTTTCCACGATAACGCCCGTCCTCACTCTGCTCGCAGAAAAACAGCCCTTCTTGAGTCCTTCAAGTGGGACGTTTTCAACCATCCACCTTATAGTCCAGATCTGGCGCCAAGCGATTATCACCTCTTCATGCATATGAAGAAATGGCTCAGGTCCCAGCGGTTTGATGACGACGAAGAGCTCAAAGATGCGGTCACAGGCTGGCTCAAGGCACAAGCGGGTGATTTTTATGCAGAAGCAATTTCAAAAGCTTGTGAAGAGATACGATAAGTGCCTCAATCGTTATGGAGACTATGTCGAAAAATAGTGCAAAGATGTAGTTGTAAGATGTATATATTAAAATATTTTTACTTAACTTGATATATTTTTTTCAATCAACCGGAGGTTAGTTTCTGAATTGCCCTCGTATATATATATATATATATATATATATATATATATATATATATATATATATATATATATATATATATATATATATATATATATATATATATATATATATATATATATATATATATATATATATATATATATATATATATATATATATAAAAAAATATATATATATATATATATATATATATATATATATATATATATATATATATATATATATATATATATATATATATATATATATATATATATAATATATATAATATATATATATATATATATATATATATATATATATATATATATATATATATATATATATATATATATATATATATATATATATATATATATATATATATATATATATATATATATATATATATATATATATATATATATATATATATATATATATATATATATACTATTTAACACTAATGTTAAATAAAATAATACTAGAAAATAAAGAAATACAAAATATATAAATTAGATGACTTAATGAAAAAGTATTAGTTCAAAACCGAATCTTTTTTAACATAGTCTAGCCAAGAGAAATTAGATAGGAGCTAGAAGTTCTAGATATGTTGAGCATGATTATTATCCCTGCCAATTTCCGAAAATGGAACGAAGGAGAATGTTATTTAGGAAATGATTGAGGAAATTAGACATTGATAGGTGACTGTCATGATCCAGGGATAGAAGAGGACATTATAATCAATAAGATACGGGTCCTATTTCCGATACTTGACTTAAGAGACAAGTCTCATTTTAAATAGAGCTTAAATTAGAAGTGATGATACGCTCTGCAGTAACTTGAAACCTCAGCACACCCAGGAACCTAGGGTGGAGGGAGGAGATACAGCATAGTTTTAATTCTTCTTTTCGAAAATATCAAGTAATAAAAAAAACAGGAATTATGTAAATACCTGAGGGTCAAATTTTTTTCGAGAAACAACATACCAAGTTGGAAAATAGAAACGTTTCAATCACGGCCGTATCCAGGGACTTGGGCACGGTTTGACCCCCTCCTCTCTCCCCGAAATTTTTTTCAGACTCATAAAAACGTAAAAAATGCATATAAATAAATTTTTGATGTGTTTTTTTTGTAAATCTCCCTCCCCGAACAAAACCATGGATATGCCCTTGGTTTCAATGTTACTGAGAAGATGCAGCTTGTTTTTAATAAAAATAGAATTGATCAATAAAATATTGTCTTAGTATTGATAGATATTATTAAATTTCAATTAATAGAAATAAAATTGATTTAGAATTTAATATCAGCGATCCTTTCTGAATAACTAATTTATGATCAGAAAACCCCTGGCAATTTCATACTTTGACTCAGTCTAGATTTCGAATATTTTAAGGTTTTACACGATTTTATTATCGGCAGTTTATCAGCCTACGTTTAAACTTTTGATTTCTACGCAGTCGACCCATGTAAAGACTATTTGATAAAAAAAAAATAACAGTTAAAAGATATGAGATATGAGATAAATATATATAAGATATGAGATAAAGATATAGAATTAGAGATAAATATATATAAAAAAGATAAGATATGAATCATACAAGAATAAGAGATACGGGCAAAGAGAAGTAACAAAAGTTTTCTTGACCCATAGCCTTGAAAGCTCGAAGACATTTTCCTAACAAAGATTATTGCCAACATGGTCAACATAAAAGATTTTAGCCATCGAGCAGGCTGCCAGAAAATATAAAGAAAAGAAGAGAATTTGACTAAATTCATGCTAGAACGGGATTAAGTACAGAGGAATATGTAAAGACAGGTTCAACACTTGAAGACAGGCGGATCCAGGGGGGACGAGGGGGGCGCCCCCCCTAGCGTAGTCTAAAGTAGTGTAATTTACTTAATTAACTAAAGTTTGCGTTAATTAAATTTGCTCCTAACGCAAGTTTATCGGATCAACCTATTTTGCCCCCCCCCAAATTTTTTTCGGATCAATCTATTTTGCGCCCCCCTAAAAAAAATCCTAGATCCGCCCCTGCTTGAAGGGTGGCCAAACACGAAAAAAGTGCGTCTTTAGTCACTATTTTCAATTTTTCAGTAATACAGTCTTCAAAATTAATCTCAGTATGGGATCCGACCCCCCCCCCCAACTTCACGGTTGTGTGCAAGTACATTCCCCACACTTCAAACAAATAAAGTCATCATCTTTTCCACCAGTTGAGTGGTAAAGTTCTTTTCTGCGAATGCGTTTTCAATTTTTTTACTTTATGAATTTAAGATAAATAACAAATTGTCTCGACTGAACAGTGGCTTTGAGTTATACTAAAACCTTTCAACCATCATTAACGCACTATCTATAAAACTGACAAGTAAATTCGATATAATAGATAAAAAGAAAATAAAACCGTATATAGCAAGACAGATGCCGTATCTCTAATTAACTATCCATCAAAGATTATGGCCCCACAAAAAAATCATTTAAAGTACTGGCTAGTATTAAGAATATTCCATGTGAGCACATTCCCATTCAATTTCCCCAGAAAATGAGATTTCAAAGTGAAAAATAATACCGTGCGAACATTTAAATGTGTTTCTGATATATTCAATGGCAAAGCGGAACAAGGCTATATATCACAAAGCTAGCCAGCGACACTCATTTCTTTTTTCTGGTCTACCACAGAATTTTCACGGTAATATATTCCCAGCCAATCGTATTATGTATGCTATTAGAAGTTTACGGCTCAATAGGGGGGGGGCGGAGACGAAACTCATTTATAAAACAATGGGAGCAACATTGCGAGGCCGTATCCAGGATTTTTTTTTCGGAGGGGGTTTCACTCAAAGATTTTTTTTCGGGATGGGGGGGGGGTACACAAAAAAAAGCATACAAAATTTGTTTATGTCCATTTTTGTTAAGTTTTTACAAGTCAAACAAACATTTTGCGGGGGGGGGATCAAACCCCCTACCCCCCCCCCGCGGGGTACGGCCTTGCAACAATGTAATAGCGTTTAAAATATTAAACCTTTTCCTCGTTTCAACATGCGTTTCCTCAGTTCTTCGGTGAAATTTTACTATATTAAAACTTGGTAAAATGAATATAGCAGTAACAAACAGTTCTCTAAATCGTCAGCCTTGAACGTCTTCCTTCAACTACGGAAGGCTCTGGAAGCGAAGCAAAATTCCAACACGGACGAAGCTCCGAGTGTATGAAGCTATGGTTCTGTTCTCCTCTATGGATCTGAAACGCGGCCCCATAAAGCAGCCGAAGCACTGATATTGATATATATTCTACCACAAATGCCTGCGTTATATCCTGGGCATCCGCCTCTCAGATAGAATCTCGAACGACGGAGTCGGGTTAAGATGTGGGGTTCGCCCAGTTGTCTTCGATTTTGTCAAACAGATGGTTTGGCCACACAATGCGTAGACCAGATGACCAAATAAGCAAAAAATGCCTCAAATATTTAACACTACCGGCATGGAAGAAGAGCGCAGGAGGCCAAAAGAAGATGTGGCTCGCGACAGTGAAGCTTTATCTGGAGTCAATCGGAGGGTTCAGAAAATAAGGCAGTCTTTGGGATCGTCAGTAGTTGGAGATTGTAGAGCCTGCCCCCCTCCAGCTAAACCTCGGGAAGGAGACATGTCGTCGTCTGTTGGGTACCACGATGATCCTAGTTGCGGATTGAACGTGCAGCAAGTACAACTAAGTACGGGGGGTTTCAAGTTATAAAAAAAGCAAAAATCAACGACTACAGATAAAATTAATTATAGTGCCCTAATTATTATTAGGGCACTTTTTTATTATTAACTTTTAATTTTTTTTATTAAAATTTTATTTAATTATTATTAATTATCTTTAATTATTATTAGGGCACTTTTAAATTATTATTAACTTTTTTTTAATTAATCAAAAGCAACATCAGGATCAATGCAGGCAAAGAGGCTCCTAAAAGATTTCGCAGCATCTTCATGTCTCTCATGAATACTCAATACTATTTTTAATAATAACATTAATATTAATAGTAATTGAATCCCACGTTATTTTAGAATTCTGAAAGGCTTTCAGGCAAAAAGACTTTTCAGAAAAAATATATTTTTTGACTAATTCTAGGAACATATTTTTATAATCTTTAAATCGTTTAATATTATCAATTGATGGATATTTCTTTCCTATTTTATATAGACGATTTTTTTTTTTCATTGATTGATCTCATGAGTGACTAAGTAATCCACGTTTTTCTTTGAAAAAACTTTTACGATCCCATTTTTCATAAGGTGATGATTTAATTGTTCATATGATACTCAGTAAAAATCATAGTGATCTATTCGGAACTCTCATTTCTAGTACTTCATTCCAATCTAAATCGTCAACTACTACTTTTGAATTATACATATTTGTCTTTGAAAAATTTCTCTTTTTTGTAATAATTTCATTCTCCAAGTCTCTTAAATGTTATAATCAGACTGTGTAAGGTGAAAGAATGTATAAAGTTTTTCTTTTTGATATGAAAAATACAGCAATTGCAATAATTACCATTTGCATAGCGTGTATTAATGATATCATGTCCGTGACTAATTCAGTCACGCTAGAATGAAAAAATAAGGCTCGAGTCAAATAAATTAATAAATTTGCCCGTCACAAACGTGACGGAGATTCAGTCTCACCTTTATTCATATATATATATATATATATATATATATATATATATATATATATATATATATATATATATATATATATATATATATATATATATATATTGCTCAAATAAAACTTGAGGGGGAGGGGGTAGTGCGAGTCTTCCTCATGTTTAAGAACCCTAAATCGAAACAGTAACAAACTGTAATTCAAGAGCGACCCTTGTCAATATAGTTCGAAACTCAAAACTGAAATTCTAAGGTGTGTATTACCACATACATCAGCAGAATCTACTATTTATTTTGTTTATTGATTAAGCGAAAATCAACAATTTCAAATTTACCCGTCAAAGGCTATTAAGAAATGAAAATTTGTATAATTAAAACAAGATGGTTAAATAGCGCCAAAAGAGGTGTGATCTTACCAAATATTATACAATGAACTTCATTTCGTATGAGGACCCTGAAGCTAATATTACCATAGATAAGAAAAATTATTATTTCTTCAGAGAAGGATGTTCATATATTTTGTGATTGATTTCTTTTTCCCATGGGTGACAGTATCAAACCCAGTTTTTCAGTAATTAATTAAAAAAATTTCAAATGAAAGTAAAGAGCTACATTAAGCCCAGAACAAACAGAAATTACAATAAATAACCAAGACAATATCAAAACGAGCAGAAATTATCCCAAAGAGGAATAGGGCCAAAGCCCCTACGTGTTTTTACCTCTCATAACATAACATTTGTATTTCTCATTTTTTGAAAAACAAAAACAAATGAACGTGGATTGACAGAAAATAAAACAAGAGATAACGTTTAAAATCTGTTGTGTTTTCATTAAAGTGCAAATAATGTTCTGGTCTTTCGAAGGCACAGCGGTGTATCCTCTCAACATTCCCTTACATTTTAACCTTAATACCCTCAGCTTCAGTATTAGTAACATCAGTAATAACAGTAGTGACAGTAGCAGTAGTAGCAGCATAAAATATTGTCCTTTAGTTATTTCAACATCACCACAACATACCTTGTAATGCGGGACTCCCATGGCGTCAATAAAGTTAATAAAGCTTTTTATGAAAGTGCAAACCATAAAGTTTGTCACACAAGGATTTATCCTTTTTGACTTTACAGCAATAACCCGAATGCCCTTGTCCTTTTTGGACACCAAGGGTAAAACATGCCCCACTTTCCCGATAGCAGATACTATATGTAAACAATGGGCGAACTGCATAATCTACAGCCCTTGACCCAAGGACTGTCGGGGGTTGTCATCCCCAGAAGTTAGGGTATGTTGTCAAAATATTATAAAAAAGGATGAGAATTACTGAAATGGTATTTCTGCAGCCCCCAGGACTAACAAGCCCTACCGGTGTGAGGTATAACATTTGTCACTTAACATCCACACAGTCCATGGGAAATGTTGCTGCGTCCAAGAATACGAATGATTATCACACAGTTGCGCATCAGCTGCAGGCGTACAGATCAGCACATTCTTTTACGAAGACAAGAGGACTCGGAAAGGAAATTTTAGACCCAAAATTTCTAAGAGAAACTGGATGGGTATAGGATCCATGATGCAGTATTGGTGTTGACGGGTGAAGCCTTTCCTCTTATTACAGAAAAGATAGTCTCAATGGATTGTTTTGTAAAAGTTTAAATCTAATGTAAAGAGCAGGAATTGAAGGAGGGGGAGGCAATGGGAATCGGATAAAAAGTATTTTCAAAACAACTCAAGAATAAAAGGGTGCTGATGCTTGTTTGTTGTAAACCATAAACATTTCAGTGCAAACGTTTTTAACAGCAAACGGTAAATAGCCACTTTACTTCGCTAAAAAGTTCCGTGAGTAAAGCAGAAATAAAACTATAGCGTAAAGAGTGAGGGTTGAGCATGCACATCATATACTCCCCTCATAGAGTCCTTTCTAACTGTGAAAACCTTTCTTTAATATTTATATCAGATAGTCCAGCTGACATTGTCCGTCACGCGTCAACACAAAATCAATCCAATCTTTCATCCGTTAGTTCTATGACTATCTACCTTACTTCTGCCCTAGGAATGACGTATTGATGGATAATAGATACCATAGACTTATCTATCAACAAATGTAATGACATCATTTTTATACAATCCTAAAAAGGGGATCTTATCCCAGATTTGCCTCTCGCTCACTTACTCGGACTATCCGTCTTGGCTTTTTCTACAATTAGCCATGGCTTGATGCATACCCACAACTACTTGATTTTAATCCCCCACCCCACCCCCGAAATGTTTTTCCGACTCGTAAAAACGGAACAAAATGAATATTGAAAAATTGTTGATGCGTTTTTAAATTTTTTTTTTGAAAAAAAAAACAAAAACCTTTTTTACCCCCCCCCACCCCGAAAAAAAATCCTGGGTAGGGCCTACGGTCCTGGACATATCGTTCTATAAGTCTGAGCTTTTTTCTTCCATTTGCGTCTATAAGTCAGAGCCTTCTGTAAGTTTAAGTACGAGTATCCGTATTCATTAACGGATGTCATTATTCGATCTCTGTAATGCCTTTATGATCATGCTTTCACTAATGATTTCCATTAAGGATTATATCAGGATCATAGATCTTAGCTTTTTGAGAAGACCTAATTAAAACTTAGGAAGATTTACTAAGGGCTTACTAAGACGAAATTATGTCTACACCATGGCCGCATCCAGGGGTGATACATGGTATGAGCCCCCCCCCCAATTGTCAAACTCGTACAAAAGTAACAAAAATACACGTAAACAAATTTTGCATAGAGAAACCTTGATAATCATTAATATTTCTTTGCAACCTCCCTCCAACAAAAATCCTTGGTACGGCCCTGGTCTACAACACATGGCTGTTAAGATTACTAGTTGTCTATATTTATTAAATTAAAACTTTTCCATGAGAAGCAAAGCGCAAATTTAAAAGTTATAACAAGCATAAATTAACCTATACAAGATGTCAAAGGAAGAACAAGCAGAAATCCAAAGTAACTATGACGCCAAAGATGAAATGATTATAAACTACCGCTAATAACGATGGCTTGCCACCTCTTAGAGACAAGGGAACACGGGCCCGAGGCTCTCACTTTGGGCACCGATATCATATAGATTGAAAATCATTTTATGACCCTGATGTCAACAAGGCCTAACTTGTCCGGTTTCCTATTAAGATATACCTACATAGCCCCTGTTTATACCATATATTTGAATATATGAAGCCTTACTACTGGGCATGCATTTATCATATCACTCCCAATAGCAAAATTGTTGGATAGTCGAATGTTCTTATTAAAGTGACCTTGTAACACAAACGACGCAAGGCTGAAAGTACCCCTGATAAAACAAGACGTGTCAGGTTTTGGGACTTGCCTCCGATCGACTATGACCTTTAAATACGGCACTAAAGCTCAAAACATGCGATTCAATGAGCCCTTCCTAAACTTCCTACGATCATATATTCTATGTGATGATATCTGAGGGCTCACCAGATAATACATGGGAGATGCACAGTCATAATTGAGTAAGAACCATTCCATTGACTATGACTGCTTTAAAAGATACTAAGCATATATGCAGAAAACATTTTGGCTTTACCCCTCCTCTCCCTCCCAGTACTTAGGCCTACTTTGGGCCCATAGGCTATGTTACGGATTTAAAGTCCTTGCTTGACTTTCATCTTCAACAAGGCGTAACATATCAATATATATACTAATATATAACATATAATATATAACAAATAATAATATATAACAAATAAAAAATATATATAACAAACAATATAATATATAACAAATATATATAATAACAACATATAAAACAAAATATAATATATATAATAATAACAATATATAACAAAAAATATAATATATAACAAATAAAAAAACATATACTAATGTGTTTGGCTTTATATTCCATTATTAGCCTCATATTTATAATCAACAAACTGAGAAATCGTTAAATCGTTAATGGTGGAAATCAAACACCATTTGGGAGATATTTACCTCATTTATATTGGCTTTGGACTTCAATAATGTGTCATTAGCCTAAAGTTTGTAATCGACAGCCACGAAACAATTAGTGGTGCCTCAAACACCATTTGCGATATATATATATATATATATATATATATATATATATATATATATATATATATATATATATATATATATATATATATATATATATAGTAAGTTGTTTTAGGAAACTCCTTAATGGTTTAGCTATTTTATATCTACAGTGCGTCAAAAAAGGGGGTCAATTGAATAAACAGTTAATCATAACGGCGAAAATGCTATTTTCGCCATAGCAAAGTACCTTAGTTCAGAACGCTCCTTTAAAGATGAGATAGGAGCTGGGGATTTTTGGCTCAAAATCGTCCGACATAGGGGCCGATCGTTGCAGCTCCATGCACCACTAGGCCCTGGAGGAACTAATTAAGCATAGTTCGGCTCTATAAATTTCTTTTTTTTTTCATTTGAAACACTTTTCGTTTTTCATTTGAAACACTTAGAGAACGGGGGAAAAAAGAAGCGAAAAAACAAGCGAAAGAAAACGAAAAGAAAATGCTCAAAAGTTGGTTCTTAGGGGGGGGGGGGTAATCACGATCTCGAAGATCCTTTCCATGCGCACAGCTCAAACACTACAGGCTATCTTAAGCCCTCTTTTGAAAAAAAGGCACGACTTAACTGATTCGTTACTTACCTTTGGTAAGTACGCACTGAAAAAGTGAATAACTCTTAGAGTTGGAAAGAACATATGCCCCAGTTACTTTTCCTTAATAATTCAGAATTTTTGGAGCAATCAAACTCTTTTAACTTCAAACTTAACTTTAACTTTATATATATATATATATATATATATATATATATATATATATATATATATATATATATATATATATATATATATATATATATATATATATATATATATAGTTATTTACGTTTAAGGCAACTGTCGAACCTATACTTGAAGGAATCAACAGGTGCCTTTGCTGGAATAACCCTATCAAGGAAATGCTTTGAGATTGACGTGGTACTTGGACGATTTAACACTAAACAATAAGCATTAAACTACTAGTGCCACCTATAGTGTGACGCTTGGCGACAGATGTAAAATGTGAAAAAATGTAATGTAAATTTACATTTAATGAAAAAAAAATGGATATTTGATACTATTAAAATATAGTGCAACAGTATTGTAGCTGAAATTTCACTGCAGAGGATAGTCAATGAGAATTTTGTTTTCAAGAATTATTTTAAGTCAAAATCAAGTCAGCACAAAGTAGGCATAGGCTGGCTTGAAAAAAACTGGCAGGTTTAAGTCGGCTAACTGATATTAAGCTAGTAGGCCTACTGGAAACAGAATTGATATATCTTTACCCTTCCCTGTACTTTAAAGTACCTTAAAAGACAAGTACGGATTCAGCAGTTTTTGGGTCAAACAAAGTCCGCAGACTTTAGATGGCGTTAGTGGATTTTATTTTTGACACTAACGCCAGTTTCCATTTTTATAAATTACCGATACTCTTTGGTATACAGAACAAAACTGTTGGCCAATAATTTTCTCCTAGGCAAGGAATATCCAGGATTTTGTTTGAAGGGAGGGGTTCAAACCCGGTACTTCGCTTGGATACGACCTTGCTCTTAGGTGCTTCCTCTGCCAAGATAGCAGAGCAAGGTGAGTCCATAGGTTCAATAATATATATTATCTCCTCTTTACAAAAAAATCGTCCAAGAGATATCTCGATAAAATAACAGTTCAAAATAGGGATAAAATCCTTTTTTAATAGACAGTGCATAATAAATTTCACAAAAAATACCAGATATTTCGGAAGTTTTACAATTGATGACGGTCACTGTATATGTGACCGAAATATCTGGTATTTTTTGTGAAATTTATTATACACTGTCTATTAAAAAAGGATTTTATCCCTATTTTGAACTGTTATTTTATCGTCATGGAAAGGCAGTGTGGTCTCCGAAATTATCTAAGAGACATCTCAAGATGTAAGTAGATGTGCTATAATAAGATTCATCAACCAGTTCCCGTAAAGCTACTACGTACTAGAGCGTGTTCTGCTACATTACTTCTAAATCGGTATGCAAGTTTTAAGGGATCCAGCATAAAGCGGGTAGCTTACAGTTCGCAACAGGGCCCGTAGCATCTTATATAGAGGGTTCAGGTAGAAAAAACGACTCTTGTAGGAAGGGGTACTCCCAGGCTTTTGATGCAGGTGGGTTACATGGTGTACACTTTAAGAAAGATCAGCTAAAAAATGAAACCTCCAAGGGATGAAATTCATTGGTAATATACAGATATTTTGTTAACAGTATTTTTTTTTATGGATTTTTTTTTTTTTGTGCAGCTATGTATTGATTACCGAAAATTGTAATGTTAATTAAAGTTTAATATAAATATTAAAATTATTTGATTATAATTTTATAATTATTTAATTTTATAAATATTTAATTTTATATATATAATTTTATAAATTATTTGATTAAATATTAAAAGTTTAATATAATATAAATATATAAATATTAATATATTCAATTTGATTTAATATAATTCAAATTGAATCCATAAAAATTATTTACTACTGAAGCAGCAAAATATATTTTGTAATACTGTAATTATTAGAAATATTATATAAATTCTAGAAATTATTAGAAGTATTACATTCAAGTTCATAGAATAATCTTTAAACTTTCATAGAATTTCCACATAAATGTGCACGTTTAAGAGTCAATCACACGCTTCTATCCTAAAATCTAGAAAAAATTGGAATAAATCAATTTATAATCAAAAGCTCACTATTTTAGTTGCTAAGCATGAGACTAGAAAGTGAACTACAATTTATGGTCTTCTTTTTCTTCCATAAATAAGAGAAGAAATGTAAGAAACAACTTACTTCCACCCAAAGGGGTTCAACAGCCTTCGGACATTTGCTATGAATCTCTAATCCATGAGAAAAATTGATCACTTCATCTTCTGTTCCATGAATTACAAGGACAGGCGAATTCACTTTAGAAACCTTGTCAATGCTAGAAAATTAGAAAAAACAACAATTTTATATTATTGACTTTAAAACATATTTTCGGAAGAGTATAAGAAGTAATTTGAAACATAGGCCAAGCATAATGAGGCGTGAATGCACAGAAACCATCCGACCATGGGCAGAAATTTCGAACGGACTTCAGACAGGAGCCAGCCTCGAAACACTCGTTAGGGCGACGGGACCAAACCCTCCCCCTCCCCCCATGAGAAACTTGATAGGGCTTTACAAAATTCTTAAATATTCACATTTAGTGCACTGATAGCGTTGAATCCAACACACAATAATTAATTTTGGATGTTGGCTTATACTGGGTGGGGGGCAGGGGGTAGCACCACAAACATGCAAATTATATGAGAAATAAAGGAACACCTATGATATGTGTACAAAACCGAAACATTTTGAAGAATCGGGAACGGTTGCAATGTACCCACCCTGCGTAGGCTGGGTCAGGATGAGCCCCAGACCCCTCAAAAACAATTCAGTTCTGTGCCCATGATACAATCGACACTGACTTAGAGCGATAGACACATCATTAAAAAATTTAATGTATAACCAAAAATTGTTCCCGGGAGTATGGCTAAGCTTTCAACTTATTGTTTTTTTTATTTTTGGGTTGGATGCTTTCTCTAGGACTACATCCAATTAAAATCTTAGCAATTTAAGCAATCACTAGGGAGAGATGTAAGCTAATCTTGTAGGCTAATAGTGATTTCGAAACCGAGCTTTCTATGGCTTGGCCTCTATTTTAAGGAGAATGATAAATTACATTGCCTTAGTTATGTTAGAGAAAGGACTGGTTGAACTAGGAATAGAAACTACCTTTTTCACACGTACGCCTTGAGTTAAGGGCGTATCCAGGGCTTTTGTTCACGAGGGATCAGAGTATTTTTTTCAAGGGGAGGGGGGGGTACATAAAATATACAACGCATCAAATTTGTTTATATACATTTTTTTTATTTTTTTTACGAGTCGGACAAAAATTTCGGGGGAGGAGGGGAGTCAAACCCGTGTCCCCCTGTAGATACGGCCTTGCCCCGAGTAATTAGTCGTCCTGGTAAATCTAGCTTTTCACGAAATTTTACTTTATTACCTGAATTTCTTTTTCTACACATGCAATAAGAAACAAACGCATACAATCATAAAAATAAGACTAGTCTAATATCAAGCGATCAATGACAGAATGTTCGTTGGGTTAAAATATCACCACCTCTAATAAGTTTCATCTGAATTGCAAACACACATTCTAGTCATCTCTCAGTGAGTCCTATATTATACCTCTATAAAACATCCAGTTGCTCTAACTTTCTAACAAGTTCGAGATTTTGAATACAAAAGATTCCATGAAAACATTAGTACTATTTGCATTATTTAGACATCCAACGTTCTACTTAGCATTATATTTAGTAATACTGTGCAAAGAATAACCTTCTAAACTAGCTACAATAGCAATAAATTACTTGTTTCATTATTATCAGAGATGTTTAATTAATTAATTTTAATTTATTAATTAAATAAAATATTTGATTAAAATAATCAATTATATTATAATTAATTTTACTCCATATAATTATTATTAATTTAATCCATATAATTCTTACTTTTGCTTTCCGTTATCCCAGCCCTCTCCCTCCCTCTTACATCTGTGGTTCGTCTTAGGCTTAAACGCTCAGTCTACCCCGTTCCATCCTCCAAACACATTTTTCAAATAAGAAACGTAGGCTTGTCACACCTTGATTGATCCTGACTTAATCACGACGAAGACCCCTCTGCCCTTCCATCACAAAAACAAACAGCAGGTCGTTTGATTCTATAGGTCCTGACTTGGTGCCGAAAGAATAGAGTCTCAGCCATGGACATGGTAAATGCAAACTGAAGTCAAGTCCAAGCTGCATAATTTGCAGCATGGGTACAGGCTGGCTTAGGGTAAAAGCAGCCTGAACATGGTGCAAAAACGAGCTACTTAGTCGGAAAGCAAGCGAAGCACAAGATCCTTTTCACAACCAAATTTGTAGCAGAGTTAGACAAGTTGAGTCTTGTTTGTTTTTTTTTCTGTCGCGAAATAGCGAAACTTCGAGACAACAGGCTCTTACAGTCCAGGCAATAGAATGTTTTAAAAGAGGGTGATGCCTGAAGTTATGAAGTGCCTACACAGGCAAGAAAATACTTGCTTCGTTCTTATCCGAGATGTTAAATTAATTAATATAGAAGGCTTAAATGAGGGTGATTCATGAAAAATGTGTGGGTGATTCCTGGATTACCCAATAATATACAAGGCTTTAAAAGAGGGTGATTCCTGACGCTATGAAACTGTGTATGCCACTAGTACCGGAACTGTAAAAAGTTCAAGATTCTAAGATTTCTTAGGGAAAGTCTTGCTGGTACCTAATTACTAGATCCCAAACGATGATACTGCTCCCTTTAGGTGATAGTACCGTTCTTTAATTTCTCTGAAAAAGTGTTCGCTTGAGAACGGTTTCTAATTAATATCTAAGAGAAAGCAATCAACCAGTAAAACTCTAATATTTACTACTTTTTTTTAAATTAATTTCTACGTTTTTAAATTACTACGTTTTTTAATTAATTAATTAATAAATTAAATTAATTACTACGTTTTTAAATAACATCGCTATACTATTTGTGGTATTTTTTTTTCTATTCTAACAAAACTTAGCAACGCCATCTCGTTTAAGCTAATATTAGCTACCAAGGCTTTATAAGCGCCAAAAATCATGTTATCTACAGTTTCTAATGGCCGGCACTTCATCTTTAGGATTTTAACCAACCAATTCTGAAATAGCCTATACCTCTCCTAGCCTATACCAAACAAACACAACTTAAAAACAATAGGGAAATTTTTTTTCAAGACAGTGCAATTTAAATCGGTGAATATTTCGGCCCTATGTCCAAGGGCCGTCTTCAGCACAACGTGTTCCGTCTTCAGTTGTGCTGAAGACGGCCCTTGGACATAGGGCCGAAATATTCACCGATTTAAATTGCACTGTCTTGGAAAAAAAATTTCCCTATTGTTTTTAAGTTGTGTTTGTTTGATATGGAAAGGCAGTGTGGTCTTCGTCAATATTATAGCCTATACCTCTCTCCAAAAATCATGGTAGGCTTGGGATTAGATTTATCTCTATGATAACAGATTGCTCTAGGACCGAGAACGGAAACCCAATCAAGAAGAAACCTTCACAGTAATTACTTTTTGGGAAAGACTGATGCGAGTAAACCAAAAAACACATATGAGAACCTCCTTACAATCCATAGCTAAAACGATAGATAAAAAGAGGCATTCGAACCAATGAAAAAAGCCTCTTAGCCTAATCAGCATACCTTTCAGCGAGATGGGGAAGGGAAATTTCTTCATCATAAACTTAGAAGATGGAAAAGAAAAACAAAAATCTGTAATACCAATTCATTACTGCTTCTAAAGTTATGTAATCCTTTAGTGACCAGTAACTCATTTTTTATCATAAGGCTACTCTCGAGAAATTAGGTATTTATCAAGAATCACTTACAGCCAAGCGGCTATAAGTGATTGGCTATAAGTAATCACTGTGATTGGCTATAAGTAATCACTGTGATTGGCTATAAGTAATCACTTATAGCCAAGTGGTTAGCACGCTAGACTTGAAATCCTTTGTCCATGATGACAGAGGTTCGAGTCCTGGTGGAACATTGGTCAGTGTCGTGGCTGTAAGCTCAGCCAGAATCACTGAGATTGGCTATAAGTTATCGCTTATAGCCAAGAGGTTAGCACGCTAGACATGAAATCCTTTGTCCATGATGACAGAGGTTCCAGTTCTGGTGTCGCTGGTTATTTGGTTTGGACCAGGGGTCAGTGGCGTGGCTGTAAGCTCAGTCAGAATCACTGTGATTAGCACGCGAGAATTGAAATCCTTCGTCCCTGAGGACGGGGATTCGAGTCATGGGGTCGATAGTTATTTGGTTTGGAACAGGGGTCAGTGGCGTGGCTGTACGCTCAGCCAGAATCACTGTGATTGGCTATAAGTTATCGCTTATAGCCGAGTGGTTAGCACGCTAGACTTGATATCTTTTGTCCACGAGGACAGGGGTTCCAATCTTGGTGTCGCTCGTTATTTAGTTTGGAACCGGTGTCAGTGGCGTGGCTGTAAGCTCAGCCAGAATCACTGTGATTAGCACGCTAGACTTGAAATCCTTTGTCCATGATGACAGAGGTTCGAGTCATGGTGTCGATGGTGATTTGGTTTGGAACAGGGGTCAGTGGCGTGGCTGTAAGCTCAGCCAGAATCACTGTGATTGGCTATAAGTTATCGCTTATAGCCAAGTGGTTAGCACGCTAGACGTGAAATCCTTTGTCCATGATGACAGAGGTTCCAGTCTTGGTGTCGCTGGTTATTTGGTTTGGAACCGGTGTCAGTGGCGTGGCTGTAAGCTCAGCCAGAATCACCGTGATTAGCACGCTAGACTTGAAATCCTTTGTCCATGATGACAGAGGTTCCAGTCATGGTGTCGCTGGTTATTTGGTTTGGAACAGGGGTCAGTGGCGTGGCTGTAAGCTCAGCCAGAATCACTGTGATTGGCTATAAGTTATCGCTTATAGCCAAGTGGTTAGCACGCTAGACGTGAAATCCTTTGTCCTTGATGACAAGGACCTTGAGGAGTTTCAGTCCTGGTGTTGCTGGTTATCTGGTTTGGAACGGGTGTCAGTGGTGTGGCTGTAAGCTCAGCCAGAATCACTGTGATTAGCACGCTAGACTTGAAATACTTTGTCCATGATGACAGAGGTTCGAGTCATGGTGTCGATGTTGATTTGATTTGGACCAGGGGTCAGTGGCGTGGCTGTAAGCTCAGCCAGAATCACTGTGATTGGCTATAAGTTAAAACTTATAGCCAAGTGGTTAGCATGCTAGACTTGAAATCCTTTATCCATGATGACAGAGGTTCGAGTCCTGATGTCACTGGTTATTTGGCTTGGAACAGGGATCCACGCTAGACTTGAAATCCTTTGTCCATGATGACACAGGTTCGAGTCATGGCGTCGCTGGTTATTTGGTTTGGAAGAGTCGAGAGTCGAAGACAGAAGCCAGAGTCGACCCAGCTTTAAATGGAGAAATCTGGGGAAGGTAAACAGGAAGGATATGCAAAAGCATAGGATGGCTGGGCCCCCGTCCCCAATTGTACTTCCTCACTGAAGGACCATATAACGGAGATAACCACCACCAGTAGGGACTGTTAAGGTCCAATGCAGTATTCTTTAACGTTTTTTCTGTACTTCTATATAATATAAAAATTATTAGGATGCAACTTTGACCATGTCTGCGAAATAAACAAAGCAGACAAGTGAAAAAGTGATTTTTATAAATTTTTTTTTAATTTTGATTAAACAAAAACTTACCGAGGTTGTGGTTGTTTAGCTATGCAAAATGTATCAAGCATAACTATCTTCCATAAAAATCAGCCAGTGTTCGATTGTGAGAGATTTCTCCTTTATTTTTGAGACTAAACTTCATTTTGGGCTCTTGTTCAAGCACTTACAATCACTATCTTATAACAAAGGCACAATACTTGTCTTTTTATAGTACCTGGAGAAATCCGGGGGAGGTAAACAGGAAGAGTGTTTGAAAACACAGGATACCTGGCCCCCCAGACCCCTATTGTACTTCCTGGCTGAAACGCAGATCAGCACAGCCGATAGGGACTGTAAAGTCTAATGCCGTATTCTTTACCTTACCTTGCTTATAGGCTCTGAATAGGGTTTGTTTATGATAAAACTTCAAGGCATGAATCTTAGAAGCAGAAAGAAAGCTAACCCGAGGACCATAGGTTTCTTGAGGAACCTTAGAAAGGTTAGATCCATCCTTCTTTTTTGGGAGAAAAAAAAGCCTAGGCATTAGATGCTAAATATGCCAAATTTTTATATCAGTCAAATGCGTAGACATGTTGAATATATTCTGCCAGCAACGTCTAGGATTACTATTAACAAAAAAAAACAACTTATTAATGATAAGGGAGTCCATGATGCTGGTATTAGAACCCCCCCCCCCACACACAAGACATATTGTGATTTTCGCTATCCTTTCAACAGTTTTGTATTATTTTCAAATAATTAGTGGTAACGTAGCTGTGTTGGCCTCAGGCGGTTTGGTGCTGTAGTAAGTTGTTAGTAGTAGTAGTAGTAGTAGAATAGCCGAGGTTTAATATTCACAAAAAATAACTTATTGACAATATATCAAGATCATAGCTTTTAGTTCCTGTTCCATTAGTTCTTCCATCCCTAAAGAAAAACCTCAAGTTTTAAAGGCAAGCATTAATAGCTATTGCTGAACTCTTAAGAACTATTCACCTGGGTGCTCTTAGTTAAGAGATTTTTATGAAGCAACTTTTCATACAATAAAGCGATTCAAGTAAGCAGCAACACAGAGGGCTCTGACTATAAATTTTTCTCCCAACAAGACTATAGCTTATCTCGTCTTTTTTTTTACTATTATGATAAAAGGTTTGGCTAGCACTGATGCACCAGGAGTAGCAACAAAAATGATTTAAATCAATATAGTGGACATGGGCATAGGCAGCATTAGGCAGCATATTGTCTAGGGGGGAGGGGGAGTCGATAGTGTGATGGAGTTTTATCAACTGCTTTTTTTCCAAACCATCTGCTTTTTCAGCCATATCTAAATTAAATTTGAAGGTCTAGGGGGGGGGGGGGCGCAGCTTGCCCCCTGCCCCCCCCCTCCCTACGCCCATGATAGTGGACGCTTTATCGGGAGTCTCCCCAACACCCTTGTGCAAAAAATACATTAAAAAGAAGATTTATCCATTCTCTATTCAAGTTGGCTTTTTACATATATCAGAGTGCTGCTTTTTATCCTTTTTCATCTCGCGTACCATTGACAACGGATATTTTTCCTCTGTTTAAAATGTTTCCAATTAAATGGGACCCCTTGCTCCTAACGTTAACCCCTTGCTCCTTTCAGTCTTTCGAAAATGACTATTTCTTCCTCTTTGATGTTGGATTGCGCCTGAAGTCTGTATTCGGGCAAAAATTAGTCAAACAAAAGGAAGAATATTAAAGAAAGGAACTAAAATGCGTAGTAACGATAAATGTAGATGATTGTCGTGTTCCATGAACGTGTCACTAAATTACTCCATTTACCGTAAACGGTCGGTAAGAAAGAGCCAATTAGAGGGTGGGGGGGGCAAGCTCACTGCATACCTGTAGGAGTGCACATACATTTGTCAGAGGATACTTTAAAAGCTAGGACTTTTAAGACTATTATCAGCCCATGGTTTAAGTCTTAGGACTCTAGGGTGTGGGAGTCCTTCCGATTTTTTTTTAAAGTTCTATGTTTATGTTTGGTGGCACTATTTATACATTTACAGTGCCGAAATTTATTATTTTGGCTGGTTTTCATTGCGTATTGAATACAATGACCTGAATTTATTTAATAAAACGGTGAAACCTCATAGGGAATATTTGACCTTTTACCGATCCATTTATGTATACGCGAAAGAAAGGCTTCCCTCACGTGGATTAGAAACGGTCATTTCCGTGTATGTTCATAATAAATGCACGTATATATATATATATATATATATATATATATATATATATATATATATATATATATAAATAAATAAATATATAAATATATATATATATATATATATATATAAATATAGGGTCGTATACAGGATTCTTTTTGGGGTGAGGGGGGTTACAAAAAAAGCTTTAAAAAAAAGCCTATATTTTTTACATTCATTTTTGTTACGTTTTCAAAAGTCGGACAAATATTTCGGGAGAGGGGTTCAAACCCCCTAATTCTCCCCTGAATACGGTCTTAAATGCTGCCGTCAGTAACGAAAACAGACTTTGTAGTCTAACAGGTAACTATCGAACATTTTGTGGAAGAAGTTTTATAGCTGATTGGAAGAGTTCGCTATATAGCGTATTTAAACTACTTGGGAAGCAGTGGACGAAGCTTGGAACGAAGATATACGGTTAAACACCCTAATCTAAAACCTCTTAAAGTCATCAAGAGTCTTTGTGAAACAATCCATAGGGCTTTACTCATCATAATGAATAAACCATTATGAATATCTGCTTAAAAATACCTGAAGTTGGTTCGTTGCTGCTGTTTTCATTTGATAAATCTATGAGCTCATTCCAATTATTGCAATACTTACTCGGAAGCTAATTCGAGTTAAGATCGGACCAAGGATTAATTTGCCACTCTATACGTTTTATTTATCACACTCGATTATGTCTCTTGAGAAGTTCTGCGCATCATTGCAACCGAATACATTTACTCACTTTATGGAGGAACTCCCAAAACTGTTTCGATCACAGTCAATAGGATCCGAAATAGGCTTCGTGATTTTTGTTTTCGTTTTTTTTTTCTTTCGTTTTTGTAACTCCTTCGAGCATTTACATGTATTTGTATGAAGGGTTGAAATAAAATTATTATTATTATTATTATTATTAATAGGCCTGTACTAGCACCATCAAGGACCAAATGCAATCTTTGGAGGCAAGATTTGATTTGGGGTCAAAAGCTCACTTCTAAATGAACTCGCAACACACGGAGGCATACAGCTTGTGCTGATTACCAGAAGGAGGATATGCTTATAAGAGTAGTAAGTACAGCCAACGCCATAGTAGTAGTACCGCCCCTCTCAGGTTATGCCGACTTTCCAACTAGGCATGCCTTTTTCTCGGCTACATATTTGGTCGTTGGATAGTCTGAACACCTGTCTCACTAAATCCAAGTATCCTTAAACATGGGTTGATCAATTACGCATGTTAGGTTGTCGAAAAACATCAACATTTAACATCTTGAAACTTGCGGTTCGATTGAGACTAGTTGCCTCAGATGCTCGAATGGATAGGCAACAGTGGCTCTTCATGAATGAACTGAACCATTTCTTTGGCGGACTTTTTTCGTTGATCCACGTATCGAGGACTAATACTTTTGAGCGGCTAGCCATGGCTAGTTCATAGGCTAGTACTTAAGGTTATGAGGAGTCAGCCCATAGTATACCCTTGATGAGCATATGACGTACTGTCTAAGCTGTTCTTTCAGTTCGTCACTAAATATTTGCCTGGGCTTAGCATGACCTATTGTGACTTCCTTATCATCTGCTTTATCCTTCTTTTTAATGAATCGGAACAACGCATTTTGTCATTTTCGTAAGCTGTAGCTGCCTTCATCAATGACATCGTCTTCGCTTTAACAGCTTCACATGCTTTTCCAAAAGACTGCATCGGTGGTTTGCCCCTATCCCTTTTCCTCTTTTACGTTCGCTCGGAATTTACGTTTACGTTCGCCCCTATCCCTTTCCTCTTTTACGTTCGCTCGGAATCATGATCGGAATTTAAAAATATAGAATCACCTTAAATAGTATCTTGAGGCAAGATGATACATTGTATCAATCTGCCCCCAACCTGCTGTATCAACTCTCCCCAAGTGACCATGTGTTGCTTAAAACTAACAAAACTTCAAAACCATGACAATTTAGTTAATCAAATCTGAATTAATTTACTCACCAAAAACCACTGAATAAAGTGTGGCGGTAGTTACGGGGGGGGGGGGGGGGGGTCCGTCAAAACGAGCACCATTATTTTCACTCAAACATGACAAAAAAAATTACTTTTCAGTTATAAAATCTCACTTTTTTCGTTACACAGTAACTACTTGCTGTATAAATCTGAAACTACCCATAAAGCTGTGCCACTGCATGATGAGTTATCTTCAATCACCCGCTTGAGGCTACACATGCGCAAAGGTTAGTATCACCCTTATATACTAACCTTTATTTATTTTTACATATTTGAATCAACCTGCCCGCGTCTCAACTAGTCCTATTTTGCCCTACATAAACAGGCTTTGTTTCGTTCTAGAAATTTATCTGAAACCGTCTCCCTGATGAGGTTATTCCACCACAGTCATCTTTTGATTTATTCAAGGAAAGGTTTAACAGATACATAACACCTAGCAATTTCACTAAGACTCACGGCATATTGGGCACGATGTGCCTGGTGCCGTAAAATATAAAAATGTATAAAACATATAACAAGATATATATGAATATATATATTTTTATATAAAAATATGAAAATATATAAATATAACATATAAACATAAAAAAATATATAACACGTGTGCTACCAGTTGTTGTTGCTTAGCATGAATTACTCACAAATCTTAAGACCTTTCACTAGAGAATTGAATCCAATCAGCCACCAATTTTCAGTATTGTTAAAAGATACTTGACACTGAATGTCCACTAGTTCAATATACAGTCCTTAATTGATCTGAAAGGTCACCTTCCTTGCTTTCTTCTTCACTTTGTTATGCAGGTAGGCTAATTTTGTATCGTGTTACTTTATTTACTTAGCTCAGGGAAAAATCAATGACTTCCATTAATGGAGAAAATTGGATGCAACTGACAACAATGAAAAACAGAAGAAAAGGAAGCTGGTACGGTTCTTTTAAAGCTATTTGAACTAGTACTATTTCTTTTGCCATGAGCATACCAAAATGATAAACGAGGATAGCATAATTAATTAGAAAAAACTTCAGTACTTGCATGATATACCCCCTGCAGCTCAACTGTCCATATATTGACGCACTGTAAACCGGTTTCTTTCAACTTAGAGTGAGAAAAGACAAAGAGAATTGACAGAACAGACGGCAAATATATAATTTGGACTATATATTTCCACATTAGGGGGTAAGAAAACAATCCTTACCTCATAATATCAGAATAATTGTAGCTAACACATTTTGCATGCAAACCCGCTGTACTTTACCCCCACCTAATGCGCAAATATACAGTGCAAAATTGTTTCTAAAGTATTATATTTTTATCATACTTAGGTATATTTTATTAAGATTAACCTAACTTCACTTCTTGAGCTGCAGGGGGTATATCATACAAGTACCAAAACTTCAACATTTTTTGGCTTTTTTTCTGAACCCGTATTCCGTATAATTATTTCATTTGTGAACATCGTATTTAATTATTTCAAACAAAATATTTTGACTAAAGAAATTCGCTTCAAAATTCTGTACGCTAAATTTTAAATTTATATGAAAATTATGTGACAAAAACTCGACTTTTGTGAAAAAAATTACTCTGACGTGAATGGATTCGCTCACTGGCAGTAATAGAACATACAACAGAAAAAAAAAATAGAACACAAAACTAAGTTCCAAATCCTCAAAATTTAATGAACATGTCTATAATATAAAATATCACTGGTTAAAAAATTTGGCTAATTTTAACGTGAGAACTACTGCGCATTTCGAAAAATCCTAGCTGCTTTTAAATACCTTGGAGCTTGTTGCCGATGCTAAATAAAAAGAGTCCAAAAACCTTTTTCGCATGCATACCAATGGGCTGTGTAGCGTAGGTACAACTACTAACGACTCACTTCCGCACCAAGCCGCCTGACAGCTACACACGCTTCTCCTAGATCCCAACCTATTCAAATTCTCCCTCTTTACACCCTCAAAAGTAGTTCCCATTTCCCCTAAATCTTTCCTTACAACATCCTCCAAACACATTCGGGAAGATCTGTTTTTCGTTTGGCCCTAGGCGGTTGGCCGACAAGGGCGATCTTTGCCTGCACAGATCGCATGAATGTCTGCCTTCTTCCGGGAGTGCTATGCGTGGTTGGGGGTATATCATCTGACTCTTCCCATGTTTTTCCTCCAGATGTCTGTATATATCCATTTGGAGCTGGGTCGACTCTGGCCGAGCTTACAGCTGAGCTTACAGACTCGAACACCCGCCCCGAAGTAGGATTGCAAGTCCAGCGAGCCGTATTCACCTTCAGTTTTATCTTGTCAACTTACAAATAGGGAATATTTGAATAGAAAGTTTCAAATTCCTGATGGGTGGAACTGAATTGAATAAAGGTGCAAAAGCTTTCAGTTATATCACACTTCCTTAGCATACAAAAATACATGATCCAGAATCCAAAACAAATTAAAAATTAGTTCCATACCTTGGAAAGGCATCAAAACACCAAGTCCTTCGGGTGTTTGGAAATGCCACCCTCATCCCGCTCATAAGGGGTGAGTGTAAAATCACAGCTCCAACTTCATATCTTGATGCAAGGTCCACTGTTGGGACTGTTCCAATAGACTGCCCATATATAATACAGTTTTCTGGAGAGATGCCATAACGGGTACGTAAACATTGCCATGCAGCATCTATGTCGGAGTATAAATTTTTCTCAGATGGCGTTCCAGAGCTAGCACCATATCCAGAATAATCATAACTAGAAAGAAAAACTGAATCAGATGATGTAACTGCCTCTTGATGTCTATAATGCCGCACCCAACCGAGGTATCCTTGGAAGACGCCCCCCTCCAAAGATCAGATATACATACAAATATTTTTTCACACAGAACTGGAGTTGAGTAGAAAATTAGTTTTGAATAGTATTGGCTCATTTCAGTGAAAAGGTTACTTTCTATTTTTTTTTTCTATTTTATTTTCCCATGATCCTAACCTAGAAAACAATCATGACAACTCTCAGGAATTAACAGAGGGAGCATCCCCAGGTTGGTCTAAAGGATCCTTAGAATAATCTTCAAATACTCCCTTCCCCTGTCCAAGACTTAGACCTTTATCCGTCCGCGTAACTAAAACACCCAGTCCTTGCATTCAAGCTACCTGTGTATTTGTCACTTTGCGTACCGCACGTCATCTTATGCACCATAAAATCGGTGTGCGTGTAGCCGAATTCATATAAATGAAACCCTGTGCAACTCAGCCCCATTTAACCGAAACCTTGTGCAACCTTGTGAATCCCCATTTAACTAGACCCCGTACAACTCAATCCCATTTAACTGAAACTTCGTACAACTACTGAACCCTGGTGCAACTCAACCCTTTTTAACTGAACCCCTGTGTAACTCAACTCCACTTAACTAATCCCTTGTTCAACCGAACCTCCATGCAACTCAACACCATTGAACTAAACGTCTGTTCAACTGAGCCCCCGTTTAAGTCAATCCCCCTTTAAGTCAACCCTTATCTAACTCAACCCCATTTGGACCAAGCTCTGAACTCCCTAAACCTTCTGAACTTTCACTGAACTCAACCCAAAACCTTAGATTAAGTTTGAACTAGGCAGAGTAAGAGCTCAATGTTTGTTTCTCGCTTCGTTCTCAGTTTCTAACTTATATTATCCATTTGGGTAACCCCAGAACTTTTCCAAATTGAAAGAAACTTTCAGGAATGGGTCTAACGTAAAAAATATGGCTAAAAAAAGTTTTTTTTTTTTGGGGTGGGGGGGGGGTGTATTGCAAACTATGAGCTTTTCGATTAGTTCTTAGGTAAGGATTTGTGAAGGGGGAAGGGGAAATTTTCATTTTATGTCCAGCTCCCTAAGCTCCTTCAGTTTTTACGTTTTAGAAACGTTTAAGTCGTAATGCCTCTTTTAAGAGCCAAAACCGATCGGAAAGCTGTCTGGCAACCCATTTATACCCCATTTATCACAAGGTACTCCTAAACCCTAGAAAGATCATTTTCATACGGACAGCCGTAAGGCAAGAATATGCCTCTAGAGGCAACATGACAAGTGTAACCCTGAGGGAAGGGGCTCCAAATAATGCAGAAAGTTTATTCTTCCCACATAAATTTTAATAGAAAGGTGAGCATGTGACACTTTGTTGAAATAGGAGTGACAACATTTATAAACCTTTATCGTTGGAGGGTAATAAGCGGCCAACGGCTCCTCCATCCCCTAAATTTGCATAGATGGATATGTTGTCGGGTTTGATTCCCACCAAATTTGGTATTTAAGGAATTTCTGAATTTTTTGAAGCAATCTGAGGCTAATATTACAATATCGAAATAAAATTCATAATACAAAATCAATATTATATTGCAATGCCCGAAATCAAAATAAATTTGGCCAATATTTCAGAAACAGTCAAAATGTTATACCTTTCAGAAATCAGTCATGTGAAGATTTTAGTCTGTATGATTAGAGGGTACAAAGAGGGACCATAAGGCCCGTGTCCCTCAAAACCTCCAGCGCCCAAAACTGCACATTGATTCAAAATAGTTTAGAGATTACTTAGGAAATACTCCTAGATCACTATCTATCATTAAACTAGCCACTCCGTTGCTGCAATCTAAAAAGAAAGGAGATTCAAGGACCATTTCCCAGGGGAAATTCCCTTGCATATAAAAAAAAACAGAAAATTGCTCCCAGGGACCATTCTCCTCCGGAAAAATCTACCTGTCCCCCCAGAAAATTCTTGCCTAGCGTGGAATACTCCCCTTCATTGGGGAATTGAGTCCATAAATCGAATAAGACGCTAATAAACTGAATCGATAAACACGAACCTTACGAGCCTAGATTTTTTACAAGCATCATGCTTCCGAAAATAGAGTTAATTACGGGATGAACAAAGTTGTCCTTTAAACTACATTTATACAAACTCCCTAATCTATATTTTGATTGCACATAAAAATAGTCGGAAAAATGCATGCATACCAAATTCATTTTAATTAAAAAAAATTCCTTAATTTAATTAAGAAAAAGTATTAAATTTCCGTCAAAGTTTCTAATCAAGTTCTATATTTTATTTAATGTTTGTTGATTACAAACTAAAGGTGATATTAATAACTATTTAAAAGGTGAAAACGTTAAGAAGACCTATATATTTCATAAATGGTGAAAGGATAAGACCTTACTGAAATCCAGGTAATACAGAGACTCCGATGTGCATGAGTGAAGGTCCCAAAATGGAACCTATGGGTTTGTACCCCTAAATCCCCCCTTTGCACTGTTAAGTTTCATAAATAAATAAGATTTTTATCTTTTTTGTAACCAACATGTTATGTCACTTTGACTTTTGACAAAAAATTTAATTTGGTGGAGTATTTCTGCTAAAGTTTGTATTCAAGTCACAACTAGCCGCAATGTTGACGTAACTCTTCATTTATTTTTACTACTGGCCTCTGTCCTCTTATATTTAATTGTTATCTTATTGTGGCCCTCCTATGAAATTTCGACCCTAATACTTTAATTAGTCCTTCTCATATTGCAGATAAATCATGGCCGCTCCATTAGAAGTTTGCATCAACGAGGAACAATGAGCAGTGATCCAGTTTTTTATGGTTAAAAGGTGCACATAGGCCGTAATATCTGTCTTTTAATTTTCGGCTCGTAATGATTGATTCAGGTTTCGTCACTAGTGATGACTTTGTCTAAGAAGCCGTCGCTTTCACTAGCATAGCGATCCAAATGCTTCTGCCAGATCTCCAGTCGTGTTTATTTATGCTGCACCGTGAGTTGTTTTGGAATCCATCTTGCGGAGACTTCTATGAAATCCAAATATGATGTGGATGATTTGTGTGTAAAACCATGACTAATCTGCGGATGATGTGCCACACCATCAATAGTCACTCGTCTCTCACATGTCACTTGCGCTCTCAATGTTGTCATCATTTGTGTCCGTAGATGATCTTCTGGCTCTTTCCTCATGCGTAGCACACCAATTTGAATTGTTTCTATCCATTCGTAGACGCTCCGTATAGGCAAGACACTGTTTCCGTATTGTGCCACAAGTCTTTGATTAATTGCAGCCTTTGTTGAACCTTCCGACCACAAAAACAGGATTACTTTCGTTGTTTCTCGTTGGTGTAAACTTCCACTGGAGCGGCGATAGTCTTCCTGAGAAGGACAAACTAAGCAATTAGGGTCGAAAATTTACAGCAAGACCACAGCAGCACAACAATAAAATAGACTATGACAGAAGCAGCAACAATGAAAGAAGAGTTTCAACATTGTGGATAATATTGTACTTACCCTTATATAGATGTTCAAAAAAAAAGTTAGACACACTGAGATGTTGCACCTCATTAAAACTGGAAGTCATGGGAGTTTTAAAGGATATTAAAACTTTAAAGAGGTATTTAGAAGATTCCAAATACCCCTAAAAACGCCTTCTCCCAACTTGGCACATACAGACAGACTGTACCTCTTTCATGATAATTCATGGAATTGCCAAAAATAATGTGTAATGTCGTTTTAACGCTTAGTTTAAGTTTTTTTCATCCGTGGTACACGCCATACGGGTACACAAATGTGTGTACAAGACTGGGGGAACTACCTTTTTGGGGTATAGTATGTTCATGGAAAAAACTGACAACTTTGCCCTACTCCTGTATTTATTGAATTGGTGTCACTGTCTTTTATAGCAGGATACTTATCAGAAAAAGAGGGCCCCATTTTCCTGAATCAGCAGGCCAAGGAACTGAAATCCAAGAAAGGGGGGGGGGGTTGGACATTCCAAACCTGGAAATTAAGCGTTTGATTTTCTAACTCTGTCCATTTCTGAAAATAGTATTCTTTTCTACAGTGGCCCTAACTGCTTGCCACAATGAACTCGTTTCAAACAAAAGTTTAGAGAAATGTACCTTTAATTTAAAATTAACACTAGCACAAGCTTATTCAAACACTTGACAGTAAACAAATTATACAAATTTCCTACAGTCAGAAATGAAAAGAAAGTAGCTCCCTAAGGGGCCATGGAGCTGAAAATCAGAATATAAGATTGGTTAAACATCCAAGATACAATAATCCAACATTTGATATAACTTATACATTTCTGAAACGATTATTATTGACCGCAAGGACACCACCACCTGTCACAATCAAAATCTTTGAGACATAAGTTTCTTGAACTTAAGAATTCCTTTAAAATGAACATTTGCTCAAATTGATAAATTTGGCTACCACTAAGAAACAAAATGTTCAAGCATACACCCAGAATCGAAAAAAGGAGGGGTGAAGATCAGCAAATAAGGTAAAAGCAGGGGCGTAGCTACAGAACTTTTACTGAGGGGATGGGGACAAGAGGGGGAGCTATTGAAGTAAGTACGATTCAAGCGGCAGTGAAGAAAAGTAACTATTTAACAAACATGCTACTTGGTGAATTTGAAAACATTACGCAGTACATCATAAATAATAAACAAACATTAAACAATCATAAATATAAGTGCTAAGGCTTGGCTTTTACTAAAATTGTCACCAATGAGCTGCTGCAGACGACAGACGACAAGCTTAAGGGTGGGCAAAGGTGAATGTCAAATACACTCGGCTTTTTTCAACCAGATTCACCACTAATGCTGCAGTATATATCCTCTCCATTCCTCCCAGCCTCCACGCCCAGCACAGGAAGCTCAATCTCATAATTGAACCAAGCTCTATTCTAATAACCCCGGGTATCGCGCTATTCATTTCCACGTAATTTTGAATGCATTTTGACTCTGTAAGATTTAATTTGTTGTACCAAACTTATAATATACATAATTTACTGAAATATTATTTATTGTTTTTATTGAGTTGATTTATTTGTGGGTTCACCGATTTATTTTAATAAATAGCATTGATATCAGCGGGCCGAAACAGAAATCATTGGCAGTGCAATAGTGATGTCTAAGTAAAGAGACAGATAAGTCAAAGTATTACTACATATTGTGTAACATTACATTGTGACATATTCCCCACACTTAAATAGCAACCGTATTTCAAATTTGAAAGTATTCGAAAAATCAAGTTAGAATTATCAACTTATCTGTTGGGCATTGTTTGAAAAAGAATATTCAGAAAATACAATTTTTAGCATCATTGTGGCAGAAACCTTAAATTAATTAAAAATTGCCAGGAATGCTAATTGGAAGGGAAAATTTACTCCTAGAGTTTGAAAATTACCTTCCCCTTTGTATCTTTGTAAAAAAACGAATTCTGTAAAAAAAATAGACAAAAGCTTTTCTTGTGTAAATCAGGGTATGGGGGGTATACATTTCCGGAGAGGGCTACACTGAATATCGGCTTTGTCTTTAATTCCCTTCACAAGCACAGCTCAGTCTCCAAGTAATGCATGATAAAATTGACATCAATAGAAAAAGAGAATGGGTTGGTACCACTTATACGTGCACACAAAATTTCTAAATTATGAGAAAAATAAACATATTTTATTTAAATCTACTTTATTCTCTCGCAGCAGACATTTCATACAGCATGCTGATGCAGAGAGAAATATACCAAAGTAGAACTGGCGTTGTGTGAAGTGCGACTAATATCAGTCATAATTCTTAGTACATTTATGTCAATTCTGTTTTTGGAGCTGGTTAAAAAGAAATATTTAGAAAAGCAAAAATAGCAAGAAATCAGCATGGCATTGTACATAGGGGCCAGTTAAATATTTATGTGTTATTATGTGAATCCAAAACACAAGAAACAGGAAGTTATTAGTATTTATTAGGCATTTCAATGACAAATAAGAAAATCGGAGTTTCAACTAAATATTGGAAATGAAAATTAAAACAATTAAATGATTGGTGGAACGGACCCCCCTCTACCAAATTTTACGACCAAAGAACAATCGATTTGACTTATTTAGTTATAGTATGAATATCATTATAACAAGCAGCAAGTCTTATTTTTTTTCAACGATTTCTTTTTCATTCAGGAAATTAATTCAGTGTATATCTACCTTCTGATTCTTCAATGATTCCATTTCCGACCTATTTACAGATGTTGAGGGTGTATTCATTTCCACTTGTGAAAGTATTACAACACGAGAATCTAATCTTGAATTGATGGATTTTATGAAGTAAAATCCCCTTGAATACCAGGGCAAAAAGTTGGCCTGAGCAAATGTGGCGATGTAGGAAGCATAGAAATTTTTCAATTTTGCCATCAACTAGGCCCACATTTTTACTTGATGATAAGGTTTCAAAGGCAGGATAAAATGTTAATGTGGAACATATTATACAGTGTAATGGGCCGCTTTTTTATCGTTTTCTTTATGTTAAAAACAAGCATGGAATAATTAAAAAAAAACTATCTGCTCAAAGTAAAGAGCAAATTTGAGACGAAACGAGCAATAGTTTTAAAGCTACTCAATAAATTATAGTTTTTTTAAGTTTTTTTTTGGGGGGGGGGCAACTACCCCCCTTGCTCCACCCCTCAACGACGCCACTCGGTTAAAGTCCCTACCGGCGGTGGTCATCTCCGTTTCATAGCCTGTCTGCCAGGAAGTGGAATAGGTTAGGGGCACATAAGTATTTTCACAAATCAAATAACTTAAAATAATAATTAAAGACAGGATATATTTAACACAGTAAAGAAATAAACATATAAAAATATACAAACTAGCCACCACCACAGCACATTCAATAGGCATAACTGAAAATTTCAGAATGATTCCTGAAATTTTTAGCTGTGGCTTGAGTAAAGTGGCCAATTACTACAATTTTTCTCGTTTACACATATTTAATCCAATATTTAATTTGATGGAGTTATTTCGCGAACATTTAGGACAACTCGTTCAGTATGATGTCCTGCTAAAAAAAAGAGACATTCAAACGTTGAACCTGCTCGAATAAGATTTCGTAATAAGATTTTAATAAGGTTTTTTGCTTTAATGCATTGAAATAAGAAAAATTCTATCCTAAGACTTTAATTCTGGTTTAATACCCTGCCCCTGAAATTTTTTTTCTGGTATAAAAATTCAAGCATAAAATTTACAACAACAACCGTTCCTACTCCACAGTGAAAATTGTACCACATATGTATCCTACAAAACAGTTTCTCTGAAACCTTATTTTTCTAATTTACTTCTTATATCAATAAGAAGGGCCGTATATCAATCTTAGGAGGAGAGAACTCCTTGGGGGTGTAAGCCCCAAGAGGCAGCGCCTCCCCCCCCCCAGAAGGCCAAAGTTTTGCCGGTGCCCCTCCCCCCAACATTAATACTGCGTCCACCCCTGACTCTTAACTATGTTACTGCAAACATGATTAGACAAGCTGTCTCGAGCAGATTGGATCGTACTTGGTTCTTTTGGTCACCCTTGGTCAAGAGCACATATTCTACCCTGGGGTCAGGATTTATGAAGACCGTGGATTTGAGCATCACAAAGACTTCGGTAGGGCTGCTAAACCCAACAAATCCTTGTCTTTCTATCCAATCCGTTACAAAAAAAAAGGAAGGTTGAAATTTCTATTTTTCTTGAAAGTAACTCTACTATTTTTGCTTTTTCAGTATAATGATTTTGTTCTAAATAACAATAATCTAAGACAATTCTCTAGGAAGATTCTAGCAAGGAATTCCAAGCACATCTAAACAGTTAGCTAACAACAAGAATTAACATTGTCACTAATATTCAAACGGAATTAACATTCAAGAAAGGCCAAACTTCTACAAATTATATTTTTTTGAAACTACCATTTTTTCATATTCGTAAATTTTACCCCAAAGTGACCACCAAAAGGCAGACAATTTTTCATGTATATTATAGCAAGGCACTCCAACCATGTTTATACTATAACCTATAAGAAGGGTCGTGCCTTTAAAGGGCTGGGCACACGTAGCTGATTTCGGGAACTGGTTTCCAAATCAGCACCGATTTTAAAATAAATCGGCGTCGATTTGAGCTTAAAAATTTTCTAGTTTTCGGCACCAATTTACAAAATCAGCGCCGATTTTCATCATGATTATCAAAAAGAGGATACAAATAAATAGTCAGCCAGAGATGTCTGTGGTGAAAGATCCCGCTACTGAGCTGAGAACTAAGCATAGATCAATCATACAACTATTAAAAACTTCAGTTGACTATTTGTGTTCATGATTTTTTGTTTTGAAAATCTCGTGCAAAATATTTTTCTTTCAACAAATTTTTCTTACCGCTATCGTTTGTCCACTGACGCTGAAATTGGTTCCCGAAATCAGCTACGTGTGCCCAGCCCTTAAGCTAAAAACCAATCCAAGGGGTCATCCACTTTAAAAAATCGTATATTCCATATGACGCACGCAACTCGTGACAAAACTATGGCAGGCGTCGCACGACGTGTGCATGCGTGGCACAAAGAAACTCAACGTGGTGAAACAACAGCCACCCCGGGATCTAAACCTAGGGGCAAAGAGTGGGTAGTCCTCCAAGGAAATCCTCATTTTTCACACACTCAATGAAAATTATCAGGGTGGCGAACGTCGTCGCCAAACATTAGCTCAAAGTGATGTCATGCAATCACTTTCATCAAATCAAAGGTCATGGAACGATCCTTCTGATTAAAATTTGGTACTTCTAATACAATTTTTAACGCCCACCACACATCCACGTTCACAGTTCGCAAGTGCACTGGTCCAAAATAGTGATAATTGTGTGTTCCATTTTGAAACTGACAGTAATACTTGCAGACCACGTTCGCCACCCTTACTACGTGACTAAAGGAATAACATTATGCCTACTACTACTATTAATAACATTACTATGCCTACTATTTCGTCATAGCAGAGTGGTTACCACGTTAGACATGAAATCTTTTGCCCCAAGGTCAGGAGAGTTTAAGAGGCGACCGCTTGATCTTCTGCCACCCTATGAAATCTGTAATTCAAGTCACTTTAGAAAGTCAGGGGTTCGAGTCCTGGTGTCACTTTATTCGGTTTTAAACGGGGGCTAGTGGCGTTTCTCTGTAACTTCAGTCAGAGTAGGCCCAGGTCTAAATATGTGCATGGAGGAACTTAAATGAATTGGTTTCGGCGCTTTAACCGGACATTTGGTTCATCCCACAGCGCCAGTTCTGCTTACCAAAAGTGGCCCACTGGGCACTCGGATACGAAATCCTTGCCACCAAGAACAACACGGTCGGCAAGGCATCTAACCCATTGAAAGTTTGAGAAGGGAACTTAAACAGGAAGGGCGTGCGAAAGCACAGGATGGCCGACTCCCAACCCCCCTCCCGTCATACTTCCCGGCTGAAAGGCCATTAAACAGAGATCGTACCGGGCGGTAGGGACTGTAAAGTCCAGAAACGTATCTTATACCTGCAGCAGCAACAAATGGAAACAAAATCTTCTTCTAAGGATTTTTTTTTCATTTGGACAACAACAATGTGTTAATATGATCGTGATGACTAACAACTACAAAATTGCAAAATCAATACCTCCTTCTTTTCAGTTTACAAAACTAAGCTGCTAGTCTCAAGCCTTTTATTTATACTTCAAATGCTTCCGAATCCTTAAGAAGGATACTTATAGGATAGTCTATTACCAAGTCAATACTGCTTTTTAAGAACACCAAATTCCACATTTTAAATGAACCATTAAGGCCATGACACCATTCAGAAAGTTTTCAATTAATAAATAGATTAACCACCAACATCCAAGGAAGCCAACAATCTTCTTCTTTCATTAATTAAAAAAAATTGAAACTTTTACACAAAGAAGTTTTTTTTAAAGAAACTTAAAGGGCCATATCAAACTTAAGACCAGCAGAAACAAAGCACTATAATAATTCAAACTCAAAACGACCAAAAATTACAATTAAAGGATAAATGAAACTCAAAACCAACAGAAATTAAATAAACAATCGTATCAAACATAAAGATAACATACACCGATATAGACAAGGACATATACAGGGGGGATAGGTGGTTTGACCTCCCTCCCCCCCCCGAAATCTTTGTCCGACTAGTAAAAACGTAACAAAAATGAATAAAAATTTTTGATGCGTTTTTAAAGTCTTTTTAGTGACACCTCTGAAAAAATCGTTTCGTAAACCCCCCTCCCCCCAGGAAAAAAACTCCTGGACATAGATTAACAAATAAATCGTGAAACAAATAAAAATTAAATTGAATATTCAAGTCCAACTTAAAACGAACAAAAATTACTTCAAGCAGAAGTTTAGCTACTGCCCCTTCCCCTCCTCAAACCGTAACAGTTCTAAAGCCATTTGCGTTTTATTGAACAGCATGTATTTGTGCTTTTTTTCAAAATATCGACGACAAATAAAAATAAATCACTTTAACAATCAAGATGACTGGAAAGAACAAACGAAAATAAACAAAACATTAAATATAAAATAAAATGACAATATATATATATATATATATATATATATATATATATATATATATATATATATATATATATATATATATATATATATATATATATATATATATATAAATAAGATAGAGCAAACGAAAAGAACAAACGAAAATAAACGCAACATTAAATATAAAATATAAAATAAAATGATAACATATATATATATATATATATATATATATATATATATATATATATATATATATATATATATATATATATATATATATATATATATATATATATATATATATATATATATATTATATAATTAAATATAAAATGATATTAGTCTCTGGGAACAAAGCAATTCAAGATTTCTTTTTCACTTTTATTTTTTAATTTGTCAAAACTACCTCGAACTACATAATTTGTTTTCAGTGAAGCGCCAACGACACAACAAACTTTAGAAGGTTTGCGGTTAGAGGAGGGGCAAAGGGACAGTAGCTAAGCTCCTGCTTGAAGCAATTTTTGTTCGTATGAATACTCGATTTAATTTTTACTCGTTTTAAGATTTATTTATTTAAAATGAAAAAAAAATTGCAGCAGACTTGGGAATGGAATGGAATCTGATAAAGGGAAGTGGAAACGCTGCAACTAAAGTCCACCTACACGTAAGGTCTACCAACTACAGGGTTTCAACAATCAACTTGAAATACCGTCGAAGCTTCAACTTATGTTCAATAGAAGCATACAATAAACCATAAATACACACACGTACGGTCATGGGCGAGGGGGTTATAAGATCTTTTGTAGAGAATGCGGTCAAAATCACAGAAGCGTATTTAAGGCTACAATTTTTGGATTTTTTCTAAGGAAAGAAAAATTCCAGAGCAATCTTCAGGAATGACCCGTCATCTCGTATGAACAGGCATGTACTATAGAAAACTGGAAAAAGAATCATAGCCATAATAATGAATTAAGCATATAATTAGAAAATCCCGTTCAGGCAATTTACAATTACATGTTTGACTATGTTCATGGCACTAAAACCCAGTATAGATTATATAACAGTAGCGAAAAGTTTGTTCAGAAATGGCCTAGATCAAAGCGCACGGAAACGGAGAATCCTTTGCGTTAGAGCAACAGATCTCCTTGCTTTGTATGGTTAGTACCCGCATAAGGCGGATATTTTCTATTCAAGTTTGCTGGATTTTATTTTTTGAGGGGAGGGGGAGGAGGAAAGAGGCTGGTAGAAAGAGTCGCGATGAAAAGAAGAAAGAGATAATAGAGAAAGAAAAGCCTGTCTGAAAGCACATATTGAAAACAAAACGTTTAATTACACGTGAGACACAATTCAGTAACTTGTGATTTGCCTTACCCCTACTACAAGAAAAGCAAATCTCACCCCAAGAAGAATGGGTCCTCGATCTCAACGCCCTAATGGAAGGAGACACTTTACCCCAATAGAAGTAAATAAGAAAGATTTCATGATTTCAATGTCATGCGGATTATCTGTGCTTGTGGACATGGGTATTCGTACTAGGCTGCAGCCAAGGAGATTACTCCCCCCGAAAAGACAAAATATTAAATAAATATGCGCGACCAACTTTTGAATATCTTGGACACTCATAATATGCCAGACGCCACAAAAAAAACATGTTGAAACAAATCAAATGACAAAAAAAAACAGAAAAACACTTTTTACCAAGTTCAGCCTTCCATTCCCACACACACAATCAAAGTCTCCTTTCCCACCCCCCCCCCACACACAATCTAAGTCTTCATTAAATAGCCTTACTCGTCAATCGTCATATCTCTCGTGTAGCACAACTTCAGGAGGGGGGGTTGCTTATTTATATTTCCTATTTCATTTATTAAACTTCCGAACACAAAGAAACAATAAATCAACTCAATAAGTATTAAAATATTATATCATCGAATGAGCATCTTTTCTGTTTTGTTTATGGAATTGTGTTTGTTTTTTTAACTAATTTCTTGAAATAAGAGAACTGGACAGACAAATGAAGACAGATTTTTCATTAGAGCAATAAACAAAGGAACAAAGTGAAAGTTCAGTATCCAATCCTATTGATTCACTATTTTGAAGGGACTTCATGAAAACGATTGTTCTGTTCGGGCTTAACTAAACTGCCGCTAAAGTCAGAGAAAAGCCATTAATGCCATCTAGCGTTTGGTGACACTTGGTCCTTTTTCAAGCTTTGCAATCGTTTTTCTGTCAGGAACTGAGATCATATACTTGTTACTACACTAATTTTACAAACTAGACAAATTAAATTTAATATTCTAAAAATGCTAAAGTCATCAATCTCTTCAAGCAGATTACCATGGACATGATATTTTCAGTAATCACGCCTGTTTCAGTTTTTTATTTGGAGTCCACTAATACCAAAGACTGCATAACTTCATATATATATATATATATATATATATATATATATATATATATATATATATATATATATATATATATATATATATATATATATATATATATATATATATGTATATGTATATGTATATGTATATATATATATATATATATATATATATATATATATATATATATATATATATATATATATATATATATATATATATATATATATATATATATATATATATATATATATATATATATATATAAGATAAGTTTTATTCTTCATTAGATACACATACAATATTACATATTATTATTCCCCCAAAAGCTCATTGGTCTGTACAAAGGGGGAAGACATATGAATTGCTTATTCAGAGATGAAAAACAAAAGAAAATTTAAAATGATCACTTACTCACATACGAAGGAGAAGAAAAGAAAATTTAGATAAAACGAAAAGTATAGAAAAAATAGAATAAATAAACTAAAATAATTAATTAGATTAAATAGACACCAAAAAAAAAAAAAAAATAAATAAAAACATAGATAAAAATAACTTCTACAAAGCCAAAGAATTTTTAACAATTTTTTAAACGAACCGAATGAGTGGCACCCTCGAGCTGATTCAGGCAACTTATTCCAAACAATATGACACGCCATTAGAGGATTAAAATCTGACCTTATGCAAGGAGTAAATTGAACTTGAACATGATTTGTCATATTACGAAGATTATAATTATATTGATCAGAGGTAAAAGATAGCGGAACACTTAGGGGCCGGGGGAGGTCCCCATGAAGCTGAGCAAAAGTAAAACATGCACATGAAATAATGTACAGTTACTCAGATCTAATAATGGTATAACTAATGAACGATTAGTCTCCTGAATGAGGTTTCTAGCTTTATTGTAAACCTTAGAAAGTGGTTTTAACAGTGAAGGAAAAGTTGACATCCACACAATTGGACAGCAAAAAACGTAATTGGAAAAGTATGTCTAAGTTTCCTTAAAATACCGAGACTCCTGCATATCTTTATTTTAATAAAATCAATGTGACGTTTGAAAGATAGGTTTTTATCAACAAGAATGCCCAAAAAACGAACATATCGGTCTTTGTCGACAGCAATTAATAAGTTTCTGCTTTTTTACAACATAATATAGATCATTTACATAAATCAAAAATAGCACAGGCCCTAAAACTGATCCCTGGGGGACACCGAAATTCACTTGCGAGGGTAACCGGAAAAGTGGATCAACAGAAATTAACTCATCCTTCATATAAGACTGGAACCAAAAAAATACACTTCCCCTTATGCCAAAATAAGACATCTTTGATAGAAGAATTTCATGGGTTAAGAAATCGAAAGCCTTACGAATATCCAGGAATACTGCAGCCGGAATCAATCCCGAATCTAACGCAGAATGAACAAAATTCAAATGGATCATACAGGCATGTTCAGTGGAATGCTTCAATCGGAAACCAAATTGAAAATCATGAAGAAAATTTTAAGATTTTAAGAAAGTAAGGAGACGAGAATGCATAGCCTTTTCAAATATTTTACTGAATACTGATAAAATTGAAATTGGTCAATAATTTGCCGGATCATTTCTTGGTCCACCTTTATACAAAACAATAATTTGAGCACGCTTGAGAGCATCCGGAAAAACACCACATTCAAATGAAAGATTAACAAGTTTTGTTAGAGGCAATACTATTGAAGGAAGAATAGATTTAACTACCTTAGTAGGGATAGAATCTGGCCCAGATGAAGACGAGTTTTTCAAGCCATTAACAATTTTAGTAATTTCACTTACTGTTACTGGCTCTAGAAACATAGACTTAACACAAGATGACCCGAGGTATGATCTAAAGTCCGGCCTAGGCCAAGACAAAGTAACTGTAGAAGTAATATTCTTACCAATATTAGTGAAGAATGAGGCAAATGCCTCTTGGACATTAAGCTCACCCTCCACAGCTCCATCGCCAATGACCAGGCTCATAGGTAAAGAGCTAGATTTAGAACCGGGTTATATATATATATATATATATATATATATATATATATATATATATATATATATATATATATATATATATATATATATATATATGCAAGCAATAATTGTGTATGTATTTATTTACCGTTCTTATCCCATGTATTTGTCTGTATCTCATGTCTCGTCATTTTCCTTGCTTTTCTTATCTTAAATACGTTTATGAGCTCTGACGAGCTATTTCTATTATATTTCTATTAGACTAGAATATATAATAGAAATAATAGAATTAACTTTTAAATTCTTAATATAGTCATATTAAGACCAGGCGGTGGCCGGCGTTTACCCCTCCTCTACCCCACTTGGCTGGTTGGTCTCCAATCACTTTGGACTTAAAGATCACTCTCAATTTCTGGAACTAGAATTCTAGACTAGAACTCTCAATCTCTGATCTAATGAGGACACTACGAAGTTTCTATATGGTGGTGGGGATGTGAAAGGGGCAGTCCCCCTCCTATAAAGAATAGATTCTGCTCATTTTGGGGTTTAATGTTACTCTTTACTTTCATAATAACAGCGTAGACCAGAAATATTCTAAATACAAGATATATTCCCAGAAATCATAAGGGATTAGATATCAATTTTATATGTTTGATGAGTTTTTTAAAGTTTTTTTTTATACCCCCCCCCCCACAAAAAAAATCCTGGTTACGGCCCTGGGGATTATATATCAATTTGTCAGTCCTACTCCAGCTAATTTTTGCGGGACTAAGTTACCTATTGTAATTTCTGTTCGTTTTGGGTTTCATTTACTTATTGGTGATTTGATTTACTTAATGATGATTCGTGGTAGTTTGACACTTCGAAGATAAGAAAAGCAAACTCATAGAATTTGAAATCGCTTTCGTTCGTAAGAACTTAAACAATAAGAATATGTTGGTTCACAAAGCCAACTATGCTTTCAAAGGAAAGCTAAACCTCTTAAACTTTTTGGTATCATATGTTTTTAGCTTAATTATTAATGATTTTTCACCCACATTATTACACCCTTTTTTTAATCTGGGGCCCGCAACTGCCAAAAATTGCAGTGCTTCATATTTTAGTCTTTTCAACAAACCTGATTTGTAGTTTTTTCTAATTTTTTAAGTTACTTTTTGAGGTGTGTAAACTCCTATTTTTCCCTTTCCTTAGCACTCCTCAACTAAAAAAAGGAGAACTCAAATAGAATTCTCAAAATTCGAAAGCCCGCGGGTGGGGGGAGGGTATTTTCCGCAAGGGGAGTGTTTTCCACGGGAGGGGGGTATTTTCCGTGGGGTTATTTTCCACAAGGGGGTGTATTTTCAGGGTTGGTAAAGCATAGAGCCAGACAACTAAAAAGCATTGCGTACAGAGTAGCTCATACTTTCAGAAACTTCTGGAAAAATACAAAAAGGTTTCGCAAAATTCAAAGGAATTATTTTTTCCGCTTAACGATTCCCATATTATACAATTCCGGATTTCTGGACCCAACCATTGCCAAGCTATAAACAGCTCATCACGAAAAGTTTATTACCCAAGAATTGTGTTACTTTACGTAACACTGATTCAAATAACTCTCAAGCTTGTGGTGTAATTACATATCGTCAAAACAATGACTAAGACTATTCTTTGAAACATTATGCCCCAAAATAATGCATTGTCAGCATAAACCAGTGCCATACCCATTAGATTAGCGTAATTGATTATGTAATAATAGGTGTATTTTTATCTTAGTTTCGTTTGTCTAATTTGTATACTAAATAAGTTTTTTGGCTTTTTTTATGTTTTAGGAGATATCCCCATCCCCAATTGCATAGTGGGGCCGTTAAGCATAAGAATCATGCACTTCTGGCAAAAAGCACCAAAATTGGTGGAAATATAGATTAAGGCACGGGGAATCTAATGGTGACGGGAAGCACGTCGAGCGGGCGCTCTAAAGCACCTTTACGAGCTCAATTAGAGAAACTTGAAGAATAACTTCCCATTGTAAATGAGGTATTTCAAAGATTCGGCCTATTATTTTTACAATATAAAATAGCATAAAATCAATCTCCGACTTCTAAAATTGAATGTGGGTTATACCATAATGTTTTTGATATTTCAGAGGGAAGGGGAGGCACAGCCTAAAAATAACACATGTGCAAAAATTCACAGCAAAACCAAGTTAATATATCTAGAATTACTATGTGTGCCAAATTGTTTTTTTTTTGCTTGTTTTTTTTTTGCCCTGTGAGTGAGTAGTTCTGAAGATATCAAGATTATAGACAACAGCATAAATATATATAAAAAAAAAAAAAAAAAAAAAAAAAAAAAACAGTATCGTATAACCTGCATTCAATTTTAAATTTCAATTTAAAACTGAACGACCGCTCTAAGCTGCCTTTTCTTGACCTCTAAATCATCAAAAAAGTATCAGACTTAAGTTTTTTATTTATAGAGCCTAGCCACAATGTTCGTTTTAATAGCATCGCTGTCATATAAGTCACATCTGACATTTTAAAACTTCTGAAAAAAAAATCGCAAAAGACTGTTTGGTACAGGGAGGATCGGCTGTGAAATATATTCAACAAGACAATCAAGGCCATATCCAGGGGGGTTACCCGGTTTGAACCCCCCCCCCCGAAATTTTTGACCGACTCGAAAATAAGTCGAAAATTAGTAAAAACCTAGGTAAAAATCAGTAAAATTAGTCGAAAAATGAGTCAAAAATTAGCAAACCCCCCCCCCCCGAAAAAAAAATCCTGGATCCGCCCTTGGATGCTCATAATCTGCTTTGCACTTTTGAAAACAGTTTAGAAAGCATTTTTGGGAATTTATCTTAGAAGGATGAAAATGCCAGATATAACCTTTAAGTATGTCAGTGACGAAATATAGTCTTCAATTGGTAGGATCAAATCCATTTTTAAACTTATTACTTTATTCAAATAAAAAATTTTTGAATTGAAAAATTATTTAAAAATTAAGAGTTATTTATCATCCAAACAAATTAATTTTAAATAGATTCCTCTGTTCTATTTAAAATGTCTAAAAAAGCTAGAATTTTTATAGAGCATTCTATTCAAACGGACAATAAACCACACGAAACATTTTTATCATAAATCCGGATTTGAACTACTCACTCAAAGGGTAAACAAATTCCAGCAAAGCAACACGGGAGGGAAACGTTGACGAATTCTGCAGCATCCGTTGGAAGTCCTTTCTGGTCAAGTGTTCCGGAGAAAAATCGAGGGCTTCTGGTAGAAATATATCTAAGATGGGTCCAGGGGAGCAAAAATATTTTTATTTTGATGTCCTTGGTCTTCAAGGGTTCCCCGCATAAAGAAATATTTTCAAAATTTGTTATAGCTGGATTAATATTTCCGGTTGAAAGAGCCTATTCGATCACAAAGTATGTTTTCTGCTACAAGGACGTGTTTTGACATTTTGTATGTTTTCAAATCCAAGGACGGCTAAAAAGAAACCTTTCCCTTTTTTCCTTTTTCTTGAAAATTTTCCGTTCAGAATACTGCAAGTCTAAAAGTTTATTACATAAAAAATTTCAATCTTCATATTGATTATTTGAAAAAAAACTACGTTTTCTAGAGAGTTAAAGAGGCTGAGTCACAAGTTCGAACCTTAAAACGTACAGGGATTAGGAGGTACAGTTGGGGGGGCTGCCACCCCCCAAACCCCCAGCTTTTGCAGCCTTTAAATAAAAAAACAAGTTTTTTAAATTGAAAGTAAGGAGCGACATTAAAACTAAAAATGAACAGAAATTATTCCGTATATGAAAGGGGCTGTCCCCTCCTCAACGCCTGGCTCTTTACGCTGAAGTTTGACTTTCTCACAACTCGATTTTTGTTAAACAATAAAAAACTTCAGCGTAAAGAGCGAGGCGTTGAGGAGGGGACAGCCCCTTTCATATACGGAATTATTTGAAAAAAACTAAGTTTTCTAAAGAGTTAAAGAGACTGGGTCACAAGTTCGAACCTTAAAACGTACAGGGATTAGGAGGTACAGTTGGGGGGCTGCCGCCCCCCAAACCCATCGCTTTTGCAGCCTTTAAATAAACAAGTTTTTTAAACAGAAAGTAAGGAGCGACATTAAAACTTAAAACGAACAGAAATTATTCCGTATATGAAAGGGGCTGTCCCCTCCTCAACGCCAACGCTAAAGTTTGACTCTGTCTCACAACTTTTTTTAAAACAATAAAAACTTTAGCGTAAAGAGCGAGGCGTTGAGGAGGGGACAGCCCCTTTCATATACGGAATAATTTCTGAAAATTTTAAGTTTTAATGTCGCTCCTTACTTTCAGTTAAAAAAATTGTTTTTCTTTATTTAAAGGCTGCAAAAGCGGGGGTTTGGGGGGGGGGGCCGGCAGCCCCCAACTATACCTCCTAATCCCTGTACGTTTTAAGGTTCGAACTTGTGACTCAGCCTCTTTAACTCTTTAGAAAACGTAGTTTTTTTCAAATAATTTCTGCACGTTTTTGTGTACAGTTTATTACTTATTATTGCTTAACTAACTGTTAGCTGATCGTGTCAGGAGTTAAAGTTGAGGGGCTGCCGCCCCCAACTCAGAGGGGGTGAAATGTTGCATATATCTGAGTTTGAGCTTAGGCTAGAAAATGCAATCCCCGCCATCTCTCTGCGACCGCTAAGACCGGAAATCGCGTAACATTGTAGTGGGTCTCCTCTTTAAAGAGGCAGAAGTGTTCCCCCTTGATAGGCTGTGAAGTAATAATTTTTTTTTGTTTTAAGTTCCAACTTCATTCTTTACTTTCCTAAAAAAAACTGTTTTTTTATTTTCATCAGACGAGACAGCAGATTTTATCGACTTGCGTCATTACAATCTCTTGACATTCCTCAGTGAGTGATTTAGTTCCGAGACGAATGCCGATGCAAGTTTTTGGTGGCATGCCTAAATTAACATGAAAACGAGGTTTTTCGTAAATGTAAATTCGGGGGATAATTTTTTCGGTCTGAAAATATCAAAAGGCCCTAATAGGTTGAATTCCGCTTCCAATGAGTCCTCATTCACCGGGATCCGTTGCCAACTATGGCCTGTAGGCGTGGCTGATAAAAAAAATAATTTGATGAACATTAAGTGGCTATATTTGGTTTTTGGAAAACAGTGATCAGATTGAGCAGAAATTTTGAGGATAAGCTCCCAGGCCCTAGGAAAACTTATCCTCTAAATTTCAGCCCGATCGGAAAACGTTAAAGGGGGCTGTGGTGAGAGGGTTGAAACTTCCGGCCCACTTTCCCCATGAAGATAAAGTTGGAGGGGGTGAAATTTTGTATGTTTCTTAGTTTGAGCTTAGGCTACAAAATGCGATCACCGCCGTCTCTCTGCGACTGCTAGGACAGGAAATCGCTTAACATTGTGGTGGGTCGCCTCTTTAAAGAGGCACAAGTGTGCCTCCTTGACTATGACGTACATTTTTTTTAAATCTGCGGAAAACTTATTGTTCTATCTTGAATAAAGTTTCATTAATTAAAGTATTTCCGACCCTAAAAATAAAAACAATAGAATTAAATTAATAAAATTAGAAAACAAAGAACATCTGACCTTAAAAATACGTTTTAAGGCACATAAAAAGAAGCAATATTTATAAGCTTTCAACGGCATAAAGATACACAGATTATTTTTTGTCTAAGCTCACAACAAGATTTATTTTTTCGAAACTTTAAATACTAATGAATTTGGGGGAATACACCAGGGCATAGTACTGAAAGGGAAAAAAAATTTATCGGCCAAAATTTCGCACGGGTAACAAGTATATACACATATATTTCCTTTTTTTTACGGGGGAGACAATTTTTTTACGAGAGTAGGGGTGATCAAAACAGCAGGTGAAATTGTATCAAATGCGAATAATAGCGAAAACTAAAATCTAAAGAAATTCTTACGAGTTGCAGAGCTCCGAACTCTCTAGACCAGGGTTGCCACCACGGTCAGTTCCTAAAGCGCTACAATTGCCCAAATTTCCGTGCTACATAGCGAGTTTTGGTGCTATAATCAAAAAACTGAATGTAATACCGCTAAAACAGCACTTCCGTGCTATAGGTGGCAACCCTGCCCTTGACACGTACTCGGAAATCAATACTGGAACAAATAGTCCATCACTGCAAAAAAAAATTCTCAGAAAACCCACAAATGGAATTAAACTGTAATTAGATTCTCGAACACGTCCAAGATGACCGAATGAATCATCGTTTTACGCTCAAAGGATTTGCGTATGAAACAAATATATGAATCATCTCTACCATTCAAACCAGTTCCTTGAATTTGAATTTAGGGCAAAAATTAAAAACTGGCAAAATAGAACTGGGCATGATTGAACCATTTAGTCTGAGAAAAAAAAATAACTTAAATGACACATCATGGTGGTTAGGAAGTGGTTATTTACCTAAGAATGTACATTTAGACCTTTAAATGTAGGAATGGAAAGGTTTTTCTTTTTTTCATGGGTCCGACAGTCCCACTTTCTTTTATGCGCGACTAGAGATGAAAAAAATACGGGAAAATAGCATTGATTGATAAATACATACCCTTTTTTCATTTAAACTGAAGCTACGAAATAAAAGCAATATCATACGGGAAGTTTTTGCGGTTATAGAAGAAAGGGACAAAATTATGAAAAGGGGAATCAGAATACAAAAACCTATTTCATTATAACAAATTCGTGTAGTAACCTTAGATCAAGATAAGTTTCTTTCACCTCCCCGCTCCTAAAAAAAATTATCCGAAGGACCACCTCACCAGAAAACATTCAAATATCAGCCTAGAATTGCATTCTTTTTGCGAAGTAGAAATTCCAATTTTTATGCTGGTTCCAAGCAGGGCCTTGTATCCTTTGTGTGGTCTAGGAGCTACCCACAAAAAGTAATTTGTATAAGAGGATACAAAAAAGGGGTAAAACCCACATCGTTGGGTTTTACCTGTATTCGCAACTCTATAGCCGCTGAAACATTTATACTTTATCTGAAAAGATGTGTGAGCAAAAATGAGTACAAGATTCTGGCTGAGAAATTGGAGTATCATCAAAATTTTTTAGCAAGCTGTTCAGATATTCAAATGAAATAAATACATAGTAGCGCTCAGCTGGGTGGAGATGGAAGCACTTCATATTTTTTAGATCTAAGCACTTTGTATATGTATATCAAATACTAATTTTGCGTTTGCATGTTTTTTATTTGGGTATTATGGCTTTCTTTTTACATTTTAAAAGAAATATATATATATATATATATATATATATATATATATATATATATATATATATATATATATATATATATATATATATATATATATATATATATATATATATATATATATATATATATATATATATATATATATATATATATATATATATATATATATATATATATATATATATATATATATATATATATATATATATATATATATATATATATATATATATATATATATCAATTGATTGATTGATTGATTGATGTTTTTGTACAGTTTATTGTGTATCTCTAGTAAACGATGAACAAAAATTAATTTAAAAAACAAGTTTTTCTTACGGAAATTAAATACCGAACTGCCGAATTGCGCAAGATATATTTGCGAAACTAGCTTAATAAACTGACTTATGATGCCTTTCAATATCTGCAGAATTCTAAAAACTAGCCCCTTCCTGAAAAACTCAGTGTACTTGGGTAGAGCCGTTATTAGGGCTGGTGGAGCATGGGGCAAAATTACAGTGTCCCGCTTCCGACTCAAATATAAACAATAAAAGCCGAATCAAAGGGAACAATTTGATCAAAGTAGGCAACCCCTCCGCCAATGTTCCCCCAGCCACGGAATCCGAGGCAGCTGTCGTGGTATCCCCCCTTGAAGGGCTCTATCCTTGAGCTTTTTACAGAATTACAATTGTATGCTAGAGGTTATCAACATTATGGTCACTGAAACCACTTTCTAAGTTATATGATAAGGCAAGAAGGCTTATACAGGAAACAAATTCTTCTACAACTAACCCAACTAGCCTATTACTTGATTTGCAGTCTCTCTACACTCTTTCGTGCGCGTCTTTTACTTTTCATCAAATTCATGGTGATGTTCACACAGCCCTTCAAACTACTCCTTCTTTTGTCACTGATAGGTCTTTCCATCATCTTCGCTATTCAAGGAATATTAATATTCTATTTACTCCATCGGTGAGGTCTGACTTTAATCCATTAACTGCTTGTCATATCCTTTGGAATAGCCTACCTGAGTCAGCTCAAGAATGTCACTCGTTTGGTACTTTCAAAAGAATCTTAAGAAATTTTTTAATGTCTTGATTTTTCCTGTTTAAATATATTTTTGTTAATTTTTATTATTATTATTTGGGGGGGGTGACACTAGCCTGGGTTGGAAACATTTGTTGTGAGGGGTTTTGAGCTTGTTTAATATTTTTTTGTGGTTTGGTTTCAAATATATATTTGGAATTTGGTTTAATTTATTGGATTGTCCTACATCTTTTTTTTTTTGGGGGGGGGGGGCTCACAAAATCGCTTTTTTCTTGGGTCTTTTAAGTATTTTTTTTTCTCTTCTTTGTTTTGTTTTGTGTGTGTGTGTTGAGTCATTGAAAGGTTGAAATGTAATGCATTATATTAAAAATACTTGTATTTGTTTCATTTTGTTTCTCCCCTGTTTTTTTCCTGGCCATAGAGCCTTACGGGGGAGTTTATATTGAAGTGTATTTTGTTGTGTTTATTATTACAGTCGGAAAAAAGTTGAACTTTATTTAACTTTTTCAAGAAAGTCCGCGAAGTTCAACCAATAGCAGAAAACAGGTGGATAATTTCAAATAAACAACATGCAAATTAGTGTCTACAAATATAATAATGTATACTTGTTTAAATATTTTGCTTGGTAAAATAAACAAAACAATATTTTCATATTATTAAAAGGGAAAAAATGCTCAAAAAGATGGTTTTCTCAGGTCAGCATATGATTATTTCAGTTACTTTCTATGAAAAATTGCTGTAAAGTCTAAAAGGAGAAATCCTTGTGTGAGTGGGACAAACTGTATGGTTTGCACTTTCGTGAAAAACTTTACCAAAATTATTTGAGGCCGTGGGATATAAGGGGTTCTCTGAGCCCCGCCCACTGCGTACGTCCCTTGAACCTTTAGCAACTAACAAAAAATTAAAATTAAACCCCAAAAATTGTTCATGTGCCAGGTGGTGTCCATTATGGTAATTTGACGAGGGCGCCAATAATTAACCAAATTGACAAGTTTATCAAAAAAAAGTAAAAAACAGAACAAAAAACAAATCAGGACACTAAAAAAATCTTGGGGGGGGAGGGGTCCTCCAGCACCCTGGATCCGACCCTGAGGTGATGAATGTCATTCGTCACAGTCAATTTCACCCTTCTTTTAACTTTTTTATTTGGCTTTTTTGCCTCTTCTTTCTTAAACCTTACCTAGACTTCATATAGTAGTCAATAGCCTTTTTTTATCTTCTTATTACAGTTAGTTTTATACCGTTGACTTAGTAAAGAGCGACATGCCTTTCATATATTGTTTTAAAGAGCTAACCACACAGAATGGATGGTTACAGAAACTTGGGAAAGGGCTCAGTTGGTTGTAAATTCTAAATTCTAGCAGTCATTTCAAACCAACAGGAGGTCGACCTACTACCCCTTTAATGTCCTAAATAATCCTATTTAATTTAATAGTCCTAGATCTAAATTTTAAGATAGCCGTTTATATGAGAACAGGCGGCTAGCCTTGCAATCACACCATTGATCCCAACCCCAAGTCAAGCGACTGACAACATCAGGATTTGAACCCCGACCCCTACAGTCATAGAATTGAAAGTCCAGCATACCATCCACACAGTTAGAGTGGATGATAAATAACGTACCGTAACGTAAATAGCCCGTTTAAAATAAACTCTTCAGTAAAAACATGGATATGTTAAACCTTGTCAAAATTAAAGTCATTCATGGGTTTTCAATTTGTATGATTTCAGGGTCCAAATAAGGTATCTTCGGTCCGTTTCTCTTTAATCCCCATCCCAACCACTAAATATATACATGCTGAATCGTTTTCGACTTGTGGTCACTTAGGGATTAATAAAGGGATATCTTATAGTAGGGTCGTTCTTTTACTCATCTTTTTTTTAAGACCATACATCTTTTGGCAAAGAACGCTTAAGTGAAATCTTAGCACTAAGATCTTACATCTTATAGCGTTCTTTTGCAAACGTCTTTCATCATTCTACTCTGATCAGCGGTCAAAGAACAATTTTATCACCAAAATTCTCTCATTATTGTTCTATATGGTAGAAATATTGCATTCTTTGCATTTTTTTGCTTCAGTGAACTATAAGATCTTGAACCAAGATGAGTTTAAAGAACGGAAATCTTTGCAGAAAGATGTGAGATTTTAGATGTAAGATCTTAGTGCAAGAGAACGGCCCATGTGATTGAATGTTATTCATTAAAAATCATCAAGGCTGGGGTGGGATTATCCTGAATGAAAAAAGACTAAGCCCATGCTTCACAAGTGGTGCTAATTGCCCCAAAGTCTCTGTTTAAAGATTTCCAAGTTTGTCTAATACAACCTAATTTTACAATGAGGTCCAAAACCCAACACGTAAAAATTTTACAAATAGTGATTGATTTCTAGTTTAATTTAATAATTTTAGTATTTAATGCTATCCGAGCTTGTTGGCAGCTGATCTGATACAAGCATTGCTCAGTTGGACTTGCTCTTCTAGCTCTTGCCAGTTCATTGTGGCATTTAAAATTGTTGGCATTTGCTTTTACAAGCTAGTCAGTCAGCTGCTAGTAGCGTCATCATCCTAAGCTAGTCTTTGCTCCAGTGATTATCATATTTTTGGAAAGAGGTATTTTGAAAAAAACTTTTTTTTCATTAAAAAAAATACCTCCTCCCCAGATTTTGAAGAATACCCTTTTGTGTATCTTTATTTTGTTTTAATGGAAAAAAATTCTTCTACCCCATTCCTAAATTTTAGTGAATTGGCACCACTGCAAGCTGTCTCTATTCAGCAGACTGAATAGACCATATGTCACAATAGTCCACAACAGTCCATGAATAGACCACATGTCAGGTCCATAAATGACAATAGAAATTATCACAGCATTGGAGTTTCATTTTTGTCCTCAGGAATATTTCAATAGGGTCCAATATCAAGATACAAAGGCAGGGGAAGATTGCACAGCCAGGACTAATTTGTTTACTGATCTTTTAAAATTTGGCTGGGAGGGAAATTGTGTTATAGGCCCAAAAATGAGCCAAAACTAAACTGACTGTTATAAATTCAATCTTGTAATAGACATTCTTTCAATCTTGTAAATTCAAAATTGCAATAGTTACAGTATTGATGATGCAACAGGGGGCGGCTAAGTCTACATTTACCCTCACGCCCCTTCCCCTCCAAGGAAAACCTAACTCCAGCTCTGACATTTCATAGTCAATACAATAGCATTGACTAAGGAAAGAACACTATATCTCCTGATTTTTTTTTCTTGATATCATCATAAAGGAAAATAACCACGGAACCTTTGGCAGAGGCAAACTGTCACCCCTTCAACAACCCACATGCACCTGGGCACTCCATGTTTCAATATTCCTACAAAAAATGTGTTGGTGAAGTCACCTGAAACATGTAGGCCAAGTGGCAAGGGTCTTGAATTGTAATAAATAAAAAAAAAACTATATAAAATAGAACACTATGCCATCAATGTTAACTGCTAGTCTCAGTACTACTACTGAAGATGAAGCACTAAAATTCGCATATATTCAGTTTTCTTTGGTCTATCCTAGTAGCACTAAACCTTAAAATGAACAGAAATTACCCTGATTATGAGGGGGAAATTGCCAGTTGGAAGGCAACATGGTTGCTCTTTCAACATCCCCCATGCAACTGGGCACCCACAGCCCCAATATTCCATCATGTATCTTTTTTAGGGAAGACTGTTTTGATTGGAATGGCTAAAACATGAAAAAAAAATATACCTGAGGTCACCTGAAACATGCAACCCTAGAGGCATGGATCACAAATTCCAAAAAAAAAAATATATAAAACAGAAAGGTACTTGTATGATATAGCCCCTACCACTCAAGTTGTTCATTCACTGGTGCATTATAGAACCATTTTTTTTTTTTTTTTAGTTTCTTTCAGCTTATTGTGAGACAAGACAAATAGAACTGACAGAGCAGATAGGAAAAATATAATTTGGTCTATATATTTGCACACTAGGGGGGAAGGGTGTAGAATTCTTTGATTTATAATTTATTTCAAACCCAAGCACCTAAAGCAAAAGCATAATACAAGCACAAGCATAACAATACAAGTAAGCAGATTAGTTCACAATGCTGCATCTCCCTTCCTTTCATTTAGGAACGTCTGCTTGCCTGTCCAGCCTTAAGGGTGGTCTAATCACTCTGCTGCTGCGGGTATACAGCATGGCCTTTAGTGTGGTGGTTGACTCCTTGTGACTGGGCAAGTAGAGGCCACATTTTGGGATGTAGGCATGATGGTTGGTGGGGAGAAGAGTGGGGAAGATGGCTAGTCTTTTTCTCCTAGGATTGAGAAACTTCTTAAGTATGACGTAGATAATTTTGGAGACCACACTGCCTTTCCATGGCAACAAATAAAAGTTCAAATAGGGATAAAATCCTTTTAATAGGCAGTAACAAATTTTACAAAAATACTAGATTTTTTGGTCATGTATGCAGTGACTATCATCAGTAGTAAAACTGAGTTTTACTCAGTGAGTTTTAATTAGTAAAACGCCATCAGTAGTTTTACTACTGATGATAGTATTTTGTGAAATTTACCACTGTTTGTGAAAGTTATCACTGAGTATTAAGAGTATTTTATCCCTATTTGAAGTTTTATATAGAGACTTCTTGGTAGAGTTCTGATGTTTACAGGGTTTGGTTAAGGCAATTTGGCTGAGGAAGTGACGGAGGTGAGGAAGTGACGGAGGTGAGGAAGTGACGGAGGTGTAGCTCCTTTTGTCCCCTGTTATTGGTGGGATCCTGACTGTGTCGTTGGCTGGGGTAAAGGGATGCTGGGAGATGTGGACTCTATTTTGCCATAATCTGGAGTCGTCTTTTATCTCCACTATGTATGATCTGGGGTTTCCATGATGGGATATGATTTTTGTTTTTGTCAAGGGGCTATTTTCTTTCTTCTGAACATAAACTTGGCTGCTTGGTTGTGGCTCAGGTAGTGGTTTTGCGGACTTATTGTGATAGAACTTTGGTCTGTCCTGTTCCTTTGACCTGTGCTACAGAAAGGCATGGAGGGGAATAGTTTTGGGTCTCAGCTGATTGTTTGTTGATGGTATGACATACCACAGCTGGCGTTTATAGCCTTACTTTTGAATGCTCTTGCAAAATGGTTCTGTTTTGTGTACTTGGCAAACCTTTTCCATTTTGAAGGGCATACATGCTGGGGTGAGTAGTTTCCACCACAGAAGTAACACTCTGTCTTCTTCTGTGGGGAGCTGAATCTATTATGTCCAATAGCATCCACTTCTTGTTAAATTTCTTTTTGTTCAAAAGTTTTGAGCTGTGCATGGGTTGACTCATGAGCTCTGCATATGGTGACAGCTTGGGCTAGTGTAAGGCTGTCACCAGTGGCTAATAGTTTTTCATGTAGTTCAGGATTTCTGAATCCACACACTATTTTGTCTCTTAACATTTCACTTTCACTGGTGTATCAGCATGATTTAGCTAGGATCTTAAGCTCTGTTATATATTTGTCAGTGTTTTCAACATCCTTCTGGTCTCACTTCTGAAATAGCAAGAGAATATTTGATTCTTCTTGGGGGCTGCATAGTCTCTGAACTTCTTCAGGTAGGCCTTGATGTTGTCTTTTTCAGCTGCTGCAAGCTCACAGGTCCTGAAGATCTCTCTGCCCTGTGCACCAACCAAGATTAGTAGATAGGCACATTTTACTTTTCAGCAAGAGGGCCTTTGCACATGAGCACTACATGACTTTCAAATGCAGTCCATTCTGAATTGAGATTGTCAGCATTCCAGTTGATTGATGGGTAACTGATAACCATGACTTCCAACACCATGTAGAATTCTTTGATTTATAATCTATTTAAAACTTAAGCACCTAGAGCAATAGCATAATATAAGCACAAGCAAGCAAACAACAAAGCATAATATAGGCACAAGCAAATATCAAAGCATAATATAAGCACAAGCATAATAGCTCAATGAAGCAGATTAGTTACAAATGCTGCAGGAGGGGGGAGGATAAAATTTTTGGACAGTGTGAAGTTAGAAAACAATTCTTATTACATGCAGAACAATTGTACCTAACACATGGGGCATGCATACCCACTATACTTTACCCCCCCCCCCCGAATGTGCAAATATTTATCTTAATTTTATCTTACTTTGGTATATTTCATTAGGATTGAGCATCAGAGAAAAATATTAGAAGAATATTAGGTAGGGGCTATATCATACAAGTACCAACAGAAACATCATAGATACATTACAGCAGAAAAATAAACATGTCACACCTTGTCAAAGTCAGTGCCAAACAAGGATCTAAGATGTGTTTGACTTCTTTTTTCTTGATTAGAGAAATAGGTTGAAATTGGAGTTTTGAAATCAAATATTGTGGCTGTATCTTGGGCAATTCTCACAGTTACAAAAAAAAGCACCAGATATATGAAAATAGAGACTTCCCCAATATACATGACTTTTTTTTATCTACAGGCCTATAATTCAAAGCACAAAAAGTGACACATTTTCCAAAGAAGCACTTATCTTGCCATCCCTGATCACAATTTTCTCATGGACCCTCAAGAATTTTGCTATTGCCCTATTCACAATGAGATTTTACTTATACTAATATTTGGTTAGTGTTCATTTAAGCTAATCAGAAAATACCATTAAAAATCTGATTGGCCCCCATGCCTTCCCAAGGCCAGAACATAATTTGCACTTTACTGAAAAAATATAAATGTTTTTACTTTTATAACTTAAATAAATCAAATAATATAAACATTTTCATTACTAAATATCAGTAAATGTATATTAAACTGACAATGCACATTCATTTGTATTTTTTTTTTCAGTAAAGTACAAATTATGTTATTATGCAAATTATGAAGTACCTACCACCAGGGGAGTCCAGAGGGGGGGCGGGGCACCCCCCCCCCAACTTTCTTAGCCTTCAGGAAAATTTTCGCCGAAAGCGAAAATTTCGGCAGATATTTCGAAAAATCCGAAAATTTAGCAAAACTCTTGATTTCTGCAGAAAATTAAGCATAAATCATGTAGCAATTTGGTAAAATTTACAAAGATGGCCCCCCAATAAAATGAGCCTCGGGCGCCCCTGCCTACCACTACTCCTTCTCCCTCTAGAGGGCAGTGACCTTTTTGTGACCTCCCAAAAAAATTGTGTTGTGAAAGTGAAACCTTGCAAAACAGATCTTCTTCTCAAATGAAGGACAACAAAACGTTTCCAGCTTCAAAACTTTGCTCAATCCCAATTTAGGAGGTTACAAAGATCTCCAAATATGTTTCCTAAATTCAGAAAAAATACTATTTTGGCTTAAAATTCTACTCAAATAACACAAATTGCATTTTCAGAACTAAAACCAGAGAAAAATAAACTGAAAATTCAGGTAAAATGCTGTTTTTTCAAAATTTCAATAGGTATTTTGACCTATTGTTTCATTTTCCTAACCTAACCCCTTTCCAAGATTAATTTTAAAAAAACTTTTCCCACAAAATAAGTTTTTCAAAGTAAAGAATTTCATTAAACCAGAAATGAGCAAAAATAAAATCAAATAATCTACCAAGCATGAAACTACCACAAATCAGCATCCATAAATAAATGAAACCCAAAACAAACGGAAATTACAAGAATTAACTCAGTGAAACTCAAAACAAGCAGAGATTAACATGAGTAGGGCTCAAACCCCCTATGCCTTCCAAGGGCCAGAACATAATTTGCACTTTACTGAAAAAAACATAAATGTTTTTACTTTTATAACTTTAATAAATCAAATAGTATTAATATTTTGATTAATAAATATCAGTATGTGTATATTGAATTGACAATGCACATTCATTTGTATTTACTTTTTTTTGGAAAAACTATTTTGTGGAAAGTTTTTTTGATTAATTTCTGTTTGTTTTATATTGACATAGTCTTTACAGGGAAAAAGAAAATAATAGTTCAAATCTTTTCAATTTTTTTTAAGACTTTATAGTTTGGCCTGCTATTTGTATGCTGGAGAAAATGTTTCAGCAATTTTTAACAACATACACCCTTTAAAAAATCTGGACACAAATAGTAGTTTTTAATTTAGTTTCATACCTCCTCTAGTTGACCTGAAATAGAAAACTTGATACCATTTGCAAAAAAACTGTTTACTCTCTTTGATGGCTTGGATACAGATATGCTATTTTGATTTGGTTAAATTTTAAGAGCAGAAGTAGCCCTGAAAGTTTGAACATAATACCCTCAGTTGTTCTTGGGATACTGCTGAGATACCTTATTGGGAATTAGCATTAACACAGTACATTTTGATTTAATCTTAAGGCAACATTTAGTTTTTAAACATAATGGGCAAATGGGAAGGTGGGTGTGGGAGGGGGATTAGTTGGCCTCCAATCACTTTCAACTATTAAAAAGGCAAATAAAAAAATAAGAATAATACATTGTACCCACATCACTCTTTACTATAAAAATGTCAAGCCTTCCAATCACTTTTGACTATTAAAAAGGGCCCTAGCCCTTTCAATTGAATGAGCTGTTTTAGAGTTTCTACAACAATGCTTTCTACTAACACCTTATATGCCCCCAGGGCATAAATTACAACCCCTGCCCTGGGGGGGGGGGGGGTTGTCATCCTCAAAGACCTAATTCCCAAAACTTAGGACTACAGTGAACAAAATTGGTATCTCAAAATTTGGATTGGATGTGTTAGGGGAAATGGTGGAAGCAAGAGGAGTGTTACTTACTTTTTGTTCACTTTCAAAAATTATAAAAGAACACAAGTTCTCTCAATGCTAAACCGAGTGGGCCCTTTTTGAGGTTTCTACAGCATAGCTTTCTATGAAAACTATTCTTGCCCCCAAGGTTTTACTTCTAACTCTTGCCTTGTGGGCTGTGAGGGGGTAATCATCATAAGAGACCTAATTTCCAGAACTTTTAACTACATTGAACAAAATGGCTATCTCAAAATTTTGATTGGATGTGTTTGGAGAAATGGTGGGTGTGAGAGGGGGGGGGGTTACTTTCCCTTCAATCACTTTTGACTAACAAAAAGGAGACTAGCCCTTTCAATTTCCAATCAAATGGAGCCCTTTTTGAAGTTTCTATGACAATACTTTTTATAAAGAGAAAAACCCTATATGCCGCCAGGGTATAAATTACAACCCTTGCCCTTAGGGCTGTCAGGAGAATGTCATCCTCAAAAACATAATTTCCAGACTTGTTAGCTAGGTCAAACAAAATGGTTATCTCAAAATTTTGATTGGATGTGTTTGGGAAATGGTGTGTGTGAGAGGGGGGTTAGTTGCTCTCCAATCACTTTCAACTATTAAAAAGGGCAATAGCCCTTTCAATTTCTAATCAAATGTGCTTTTTTGAAGTTTCTACAACAATGCTTTCTATAAAACCTTATATGCCCCAGGGTATAACTTGAAACCCTTGCCCTGAGGGGTCTGAGGGGGGTTATCATCCTCAAAGACCTAATTTCTAAAACTTTCAACTATGTTGAACAAAATGAATGTTTCAAAATTTTGATTGCATGTGGTCAGAGCCCTCTGAGGGGGATTATCATCCTCAAATACCTAGTTTCTAACACTTTCAACTATGTTGAACAAAATGAATGTTTCAAAATTTGAATTCAAATCAAATGAGCCCTTTTTCAAGTTTTTACAACAATACTTTCTATAAAACCCTTGGTAGTTGGGCATTATATGGGCCTTTACAAGGAAACCTGTCACAAAAAAACACCCATTCAAGAGACCACTATAGACTAATGCAATGCAAGGCATGGTTTTCATTGCATTTACAATATTTAAACTATTTTTTTAGGAGGGTTTAGGGGGGGGGAGGTACCTAGATTAGGTATTTAATATCTGCTATGCTTTACCCCCAACCCCCCCCCCCCCTAATGTGCAAATTTATAGCCCAAATTTGTTTCTAAACTATTATACATTCATCCTATTTTATTTTATTTCATTAGCATTAACCAAAATTTGACTTTTTAGAAAGGCCCATATAAAGCACAAGTACCAAAACCTTATATGCCCCAGGGGCATAACTTACCACCCTGCCCTGAAGACTGTGGGGGGAGTGTCCAGCTCAAAGATATAATTTCTGGACCTTTCAACTGTGTTGAACAAAATGGCTATCTCAAAATTTTCACTGGATGTGTTTGGGGAAATGGTTGGCGTGTAAGGGGTGTTAGTTGCCCTCCCATTACTTTTAACTATGATATTATAAAGGGTGCTAGCCATTTCAATTTCCAATCAAATGAGCCTTTTTTTGAAGTTTCTATGACAGCACTTTCTATAAAAACCTTACATGCCCCCAGGGCATAACTTACAGCCTAGGGTTGTCATCCTCAAAGACCTAGTTTCCAGAACTTTCTTCTACATGAAAAAAATGCATATCTCAGAATTTTGATTAGACGGGTTAGGGGGGAAGGTGAGCATGAGAGGGGGGTTAGTTGCCCTCCAATCACCTCAACTATGAAAAAGGGCACTTGCCCTTTAAATTTGTAATCGAATGAGCCTTTTTTGAAGTTTCTACAACAACTCCTTTGATACAAAGTGCCCTGGTATGGAAAAAAAAAATAATACATTGTGCCAACATTGTTCTTTAATTAGCCTAGTAAAGAACAATGACACAAAAATTACATTTGGTGTAATTGTGCTGCTTTTGATAGCAAAAAGTAGCTAAACTAGAATTTTACCCTAAACTTTCAAGTCTAGTTGACAAATCAAAAAAAAAAAAATACATACCTAAAAATATTGCAAAAACACTTCCACCTGTCAAGTAGGCAAATTTTTAAGCCTTATAAATCAGAAGTGTTAACATGGAAGCTTGGCAATACCTTCCCAGAGCATTTTTTTTCCTGGATTTGTTTGCCAACTGAAGTTTCCTTTTCCTAACCTAACCCCTTTACAAGATAGTAAAAAGTAGCTGAACTAGAATTTCACCCTAAACTTTTGGTCAATATATACAAAATCATATTATTGAGTTAGGACTAAAGTGAATACACCATTTGATGCCTTTTTTTATGCTGATTACGAATATAATAAGCATTTCTATCGGAAATGAATTTCAGCAGCCCCCCTATATATGCCAATTCAGGGATAGGTTAGGTATAGCCTATATAGGGGGGGGGGGGCTGAAATTCATTTCCCAAAGAAAATCTTATTATATTCGTAAAAATCATAAAAAAAGGCATCGAATGGTGTATTCAATTTATTACTAACTCAATAATATGATTTCGTATATATTGACCAAACTTTCAAGCCTAGTTGACAGATCAAAAAAAAAAATACATACCTAAAAATATTGCAATTTATTCTGGATCCAAGTCCTAGGTAAAAACTTGACATCTGTCCTAAATCAACAGCATTTCCATGTGAAAACAATATTGTATATCTGGCATTTGGTGAGCACTTTACAAACATACATGCTATTTTATTTTGTCTGGAAGTTCTTGCATAGCACACTTCTATATTTTCTTTTTCTCTTTCTGAATATTGCCATTCTGCTTTTTCAGATAGGAAGAGGGTATACTTTGTACCATTTTCATTTGGAACTAAATTGTAGGTTGTTTCAGGAGGCAGGAATGCAAGTTTGGCAGCAATTTTAGATGGCCAAGGAGGGCAGCAAAATAAGCAGCACAGTTCTCTAATGCTAAGTCCATTCATTGTAATGATCACTAGGCTATCACTGATGACAAAAATTCTTTAATAGGAAATGACAGTATTTTATCCAATATATCCTAAGTAGGATTTAAAATTCAACTTAATAGAATGTCTCAACAAGTACAAGAATTTCAATTATAAATGTAACTTTAGCAAGGAGCCTAGGCCTAACTGAGAGTCTAGCAGATTTATTTAAAATATAACTGTCCTGAAATTTTAAATTCACTTTTGTGATATATTAAATAAATTAAGGTGAACCATTGTTCTGAACTTTGACTGATCCTGTCAAAAAAACAAACAATCTGATTCACTTGTCTGTTTTGAACTTGACGATGAAAGAGAAGAAATATGCTAGGTTGACACATGACATACATTCCGTATTTTAAAAATTGGGCAGAATGAGTAGAAACATGAAATACCCTTAAAGGGCCGGACACACGTAGCTCTTTTCCCGCCGATTTACCAAATCGGTCCCGATTCCCAAAGAAAACGGCACTGATTTGAGCCGGTATCCATGATGTTTGGTTCCAAAGATCTTGCGCAAAGGATATTGTTTTGTACCGCTATCGTTTGTCCACTGAGCTGCTGAAATCAGCCCCCGAAAACAGTTACCTGTGTTGGGCCATTTAAATGTAAAAAAAAAGAAAGAGACAAATTACAAGGATCACAGTGTGACTTTTTAAAAGAACTTTTAATAAATCGTTTCATTCGAATCTTGCCATCCCAGAGCATACAAATCAAACTTTAATATTGCTTCTCTTAATTCGTAAGTTGATTATTCTGGTTGAATGATACAACTTGTTATTTGGCTGTTAGGGGCCAAATTTTCGCTAGTTTTCGACAGTTCCATTTTAAAGTTTGCATGAATAAGAGTGGGCTCAAGCATCCCATATCAAGCTTTTCCGCTTACTATAACTTCCTTGGATGTAATCTGGAAAATATAACAACAAATACTTATCTGACACTTTGTCAACTGAAAGACTATAGACAACTAGGCGAATAATAACATTAATACTTTGTACTCTGCTGTAGGCATAATTTGTTTACGCAACCCCGGAGGTGTACCACATTTTAGAATTACTCTCCCTTTTTTGGTTTCTGAATATAATTTCATATATTTTTTTTCCAAATTTGAGAAGGTTAGATTTTTTGTTTATATGTTACGTTACTTACTTTGGGTTATCCTGCATTTTCCAGGATTAGCAGATGCAACGTATCGGAAAAACTAACCCAGAACTTTTCAAGCAGTAATCCTGCTAACCTCTGACGTCATTAATGTTTCGCGAATTTCCAAGGATAAGTAATTGGGCTTGTCGGATAAGTAATCTTGAAATTCTCGAAAGCATTATTAGGGTCAACAGTGAATTCAGAGCACAAATTTTTGCCGAATTCCATTTCAATTTTTTCTATCTCTTTGGAAATACCGTGCTAAAATACATAGAGGTCAAGTTGTTAACAGGGATAAGATCTTCCCCTGAAAAATAAAATAATGTAAAACCTAATATTCATAGAAAAACTAAGTATTTCGAACGAAAAATTTTGAAATCCTACTCTGATAGAAAATTTTGGGGTCCACTCACTTCGAAATAAAATACTCTAGGTACCTATGCATAGAGCTGTTGAATTTATATTTTGAGTCAACACTCGGTTTTTCCCAATCGTTTTTTTTTTTTGGTTTTTGAACTTCATTTATGAAGTATTCTATGTTGGTATATTCGTACTATTTTGTGGGATTCTATCACTATAATCGTATTAATCAATAATTCCACCACGAGTAAGTTAGAAAAAGTATTTTTAGCATATGTTCGTGTCAGTGTTTGATCAGACGTGAATCAAACGATTCACGTCTGACTCGTCAGCTTGCTCCATGTAGGGCCGAGAATTGAGGCTTGTAAAAGATAATAGTAGTCAAAGCGCTGATATAGACAAGACTAAGTGGTGGAACAAGCTTGGGCAGGGCTGTCTATCAGTGACTGACTGACAATTTGTCATAGTGGACAAGCAAACCCAAGCAAGATGGACTTGCGCAGAATATTCGAGACGAGGTTGTCTTATATTATAGTACCCAACCATCCCTGCGTGAAGACATGGTCAGGGCAAGAATAACTCAGAGGAAAAGGAATCTGAAAAAGAGGTGATGCCCAAAACATGTTAGATTTCTAGTGTGGGAAACTCTTTTGATCTTCGTTAAGAAGCTTCGGGTGTTTTTCACAATTATTGGAAAAATTCGAAGTCCAGCAATTCCTTTTGGTCTGGACTGACAAATATTTTAGGTCCAGCAACTTTTTCTGGTCTGGGTTGATTGATGAAATTCCAAGATCCATAGCTCCTCTTAATAAGGGCTAATTAGAAATATTCCAAACCCAGTAACTTTTTGTGGTCTGATTGACCAGTAGAAGTTTAATTAGCCAAAACGTTTGCGGGAAGACGGCAACGTTTTTACTTTGGCAACATATATAATAAAGAATTTTAAGCAACACGGATAATTTTCTTAATGAAAAGGCATTAGCAAAGCGCAAAAAAAGACGGGAAAAACGTCAACACGAGACTTTTTCGTCAACACAAAAACAATGAAATATTTTTGAAAAAACACCAGTACAAGAAGACATTAAATTGCGTAAAGAGCAAAAAACTGGTAATTGCATATTTTAAGAAGGGATTATAATTCAAAAACCTTAAAAAAGAGTAAAGATAACCACGAGAAGAGAACTTTAAATAAAAATAAAAACCGAATACAACTTTTCTCACGTGGAGAATTATATGAAAAAAAAAATTTCACAGGCTGACGTAAAAATTGTTGGTCATGCAACGGTTTGCGTCGTGCAAGGTGTCGATCTCCTGATTCTCTACCTTTAAGTGGGAGTGCAATGCGCAGTTGGAGACAGATCATTCGACGCTTTCCGTGTTTTCCCTCCAGATATCCCTTTAGAGCTGCGTCGACACTGGCTGAACTTACAGAGCAACCCCTGACGCCCGTTCCAAACCAAATAACCAGCGACGCCAGGACTCGAATCTCAATTCTTACGGACACAGTATTCTAGGATCTAGTGTCCCAACCCCTTGGTTGGGACGGCTCAATAGGACGTGTTGTTCAAAATTATATGAACAAGCTTCGTAACACCAAACATGCTTAAACAATTTTGCAAAAATTTTGAAGACCAAGCATCGATCTCAAATTTTTTTAATATCTTTCTTAAAGTTTCTTATCTTTCTTAAAAAGCATCATTTCTTTCTTAAATTAGGAAGGAAATGAAAATAAAAACATTTTTCGTGCCCTGAACCAATCTTGGGATGTATTCATTCGTAAAATCCACGATTTACCAAGAATTTTCTCATCTATTCTTTATCTTACGTTCGCCATATTTTTTTCTTATGATATGACGTTTACTGTAGAAAAAAAGTAGAAAAAAAAATTGTGAATAGTCATGAATAGAAGAAAAGAAAAAAGAAAAAGAGTAAGTAATAATGCTATCATTATTATAAAATTGTGTCTTTAAACCTAGATTTACACATCCAAAGTTTGAAGATCCATAAACTCTACACTCTTTTTTTGTAAATCGAACGAAAGTTTGAACGCGCAAGCAAGCTTCCCAAACCTAGCGTCCTTTCGTGGGAGGCGCATGTTCCTAACAACCAATAGAAGTCTAGGACTTTTTCATGCTTCAAAAACAACCAGAGCCAAAAGTGGCATGGGACAGCCAAGATGCTGCTGCCATGCACTGAACACGTCTAAGGAGAATTGCTACAATAGGAGGAGCATCAAAAAACAGGTTCTCGTTACTCTTCCCGCTTTTTATTTTACTCCTCATACTCCTCCAACATACTTTTTATTTCAAATTTTAATATATTTTTTTCAAATTTTGTTCAGAAACTGAGGGATTTCCATTCCATGGGGTAGGAGAGAAGATCTATGTTCGATAACAGGAAAACAGAACAGCAAAAACGCAACTGAAAAAACAGTTAGTTCCCTGATCATTTTAAAAATCAATATTTGTCCTTGAGTGCCATTAGCAAAGAACCTTTATATATTGTGCAAAATTTCATCAACCATCATACCCCTAGCATTTTTTCCATAAAATTGCAATTCTGAATATACTCAGGCCCTACTAAAAAAGGGAAGAAATATAACAAAGTCATGATTTTTATTTATTTATTAAATCAAAACAGAAAAGACGAAAATCTGCAACTAACAAGACATGAGAAACATAAAAAACAAAATTATACCATATAACTGAAACTAAGTTTTATCACGGCAGCGTCTTAACACCATCTAGTTTAAATTATAAGCAATGGTAGATAGGTTTTAGATGGCAGCAGATTACTTCTTATATCAGAACAGAAAAAGATACGCTAAAACCTTTAACTTTTAGTCAGGTTTTATGTCAAAACATCGATAATGGAAACTACCAAACTTTGAATAGCGCAGAGTTTGCACCTATTGCACCCATCGTTTCAAACACCAAAAAAAGTTTTGTTATTAAATTACGAAATTATGTTTAATTAATTAAAAAAACAGGTTTAATTACCAAAATTAATTAAATTTAAGTAATTAAATTACCAGGTTAATTTGCTCTTCCTGATGAGCTTGCTGATTTTAAGACTCGCGACTGATGCGAGCCAAACACGAAAATCGGTAGTTTTAGGGACACGAAGAGCAAATGGCAGAGATTTTGGCCATATTCTTCTGCATCCTTATAAGTATATCTTCCTTATAAGAGATTTAGCCTATCTTCTCAGTTGAAACTTAACTCAAACAAAGCTTTGAAGTACTAAATTTGAAAAACAAATGTTCACTATCCTCAAAAGCCATTTTATCTCTAAAGGATTATTTTGAGAAGTGGTGAACATTTATTAATATTAATTTAACACTTTCTTGCAATATATTTATTGAATTCACTTCGACTATGGATTTAGAAATGAGAAATGAGTTCATAATATACAGCATGTCTTAGAGAAACTACAGTAATTAAAGTTAAAATAAACTTCTCGATCTAAATGAAAAATAACTTTTAAAATCTGTAAAGAAGATGAAATAATTCTTATTTAAACCATAAAGAATCGTTATCAAACTAAAGTACGAAGCAAAATAAAAAAAGTTATGTTTATCCAAGTTCACAGAAAAGCAGACTCTATTTAAAAAACGCTCCTTAAGTCGGAGAAGAATTCTAATCTGATAACTGAATTTCTTTAAACTTTCTCTAAACTAATACGAATTTCTTTAAACTCCACCCTGGCTAAATCATTTCAGTATGCACAGTATGTTCAGTATGTACAAAGTTGTAGCCAGGTGATTAAACAAATCGGTAGCCAGCGCTAGAATACACGGAACGAATTGACAAAAAGTAGCCAAATAGAAAATCTGTAGACTTGGGTAAAAAAAAAAAAAAAGAAGAGAAGATTTTTAAGAAAAAAGTCAAGGAACCTTGACCAGACATTCGAATTAGCCAAGAGCCTTAGGATTGGAGTAGGTGCATCACTGGCGTCAAGCCATGGATATTAGAGGGGAGGGGAAAAAAGCCCCCCAAAACACTTTTCAAGATCTAGGGCAGTGGAGGGAAGAGGGGAAAAAATCTTCCTCCAATTGACACAACTTAGGTTTATTAAGGATCTATTTCGAAAACCGAATCTTAAAAAACAAAAACAAAACTGAAACTATGACAATGCGCCCTTTAATCTAAAACATAAGACTAAATTTCGATTTGTAAATCGAATATCTATTGAATTTGTATGCCTTCTGATCATAATGAGTCATTTACACTAGAAATATGCTAAAGTTGTTGTTTGTTACAAAAATTGTTCGCTAGGCAGTAAGAATTAGAATCTAAAAGACAATGTGAGGTTAAGTATATTGATCCGTTTCTTAAAGGCAGTTTCTCCAAAGAATAAGAAAATAAAATGAGTTAAAAAAAATTTGAGATTTTTGTAAATATTTTTTTTAGATTAGAAAGAACAACAATAATTCAGGTACTATGTAACCCTTGGGGTCGTTAGGGGACCGGCAAAGAAAAATTTGGTAGATGACCAATGAAAAACAAGAAGAGTATAACATTGGTTGATTAAACTTCACAAAACTATCTCCGATATTAAATCGGATATTAAATCGATATTAAATCGATATTAAATCGGTCACTGACTAAAGATTTTCCTCCTTTCTTAAAACCCCCTCCTTTTTTCAAGTTTTTTTTTTTAAGTAACAAGTTCTTGTCTTCTATATTATCTAGTGATAGAAAAGGGAATCTGTTTCAAAAACTCAGACAGGATTTATAATAGCGCGCTCCTCATTGATAGCACAACCAAAAGAATTTGAAACTGCTTTGAAGTTCCTATTTTCCTCCTATCTTTTTAAAGCGAATAGGAGCGGGGAAGGGGAGGGGGAGGAGTTTGTGGATTTTTGTACCTGATGAAAATAGTTCATTTTTTATTGATAACCTTTTCCGTAAATACCTTGATATATTACCTTTTTTCAATACTATTTACCCCGTCAACATTTCTTCTTTAAAACAAGCTTGATTTCTAGCTGTTTGTGGGATAAGAATAATACTAGTACTAACAACTTGTTGCAGCGCTCACCACCTAACCAAAACAGAGCTGCGTGTGCTTCCACACCTCTCTCTCCATTCACCCATAAGAATCAGTTTTCATCCAAAATAAGGAATCCAAGTTCATAATCTAATAGCATTTAGTAATTAGCCTAAAATTAAGAACGCGACTGAGAAAAAAAATAATCAATTTGTCCTATTCCTTAGACTGCCTTCCTGTGTTAGTTAAATTTGAAATCGGCATAATTGACGAAATCTGAATTCCTGGCGAATATCAAAGGAATCAATAATTCCCTGGATTATTAGTACTGGGACGTTACATCTAAAAATGAAATCTAAAAAATACTGATAAGACCCATTTCCCCTTCTTTACTTCAAGTTTCTTCAAGATACAGGCTTTTGATACTTATAGTTTAGACCTCGTAATGATCCTTAAGTTTAGTCAGAAGAGCGTCACACGTTTTCTTAGCATCTCCTAGGAGCATGGACGTGTTGGGCTTGAAAAAGATTGGATTGTCAACTGCTGCGTAACCAACACCCAATGATCTTTTCATTACGACAACCTAAAAAATATAATGTCGTTAAAAAGTGCATTAAAAGCCTCTCCAACTGCCGCGTTCTCACGCCATACTGACGCGTTTTCTCATAAAAACATAAGCTTTAGGGAAATGTGGCAAATTTTTCCAACAAAGTCATGTTTTTCTACATCGTTAGACGGAGGAGGCTTAGTTAGATCTTTTCACGAGGAACTGATATCACGTGGAAATTCAACATGCCACCACCAAATTTATGTTTAAATTAGTTTTTGAAAAATATAGCAAGTTCTTCCAACGCGTTTCCCTGCGTAGTTAAACGGATGAGGATTTGTAAGATGTTGTCCAGATGCCAGATGCCTCGTCCTCACGTCATACTGGCGTGTTTTCTCACAAAAATATAAATTCTTGAGGAAAGTGGAAAAATTTTCCAATGTTTAACTTTAATCAAGAAATAGGTTGATTTCAAAGGATCATAGGAAATACTTTGGCTTTAACCCCCTCCCCTCAAACACATTAGGGGAGGGGGATTTTTCCTACAAGACGTTTTCCCTGCATTCTCCCTCTTAGATTCAGAAAAAATCTTTTCGTGGTATTATCATTGAAAAGGGGCTTGTTTTTTTCGTATTCTTGTTAAAGCAATTGAAAAGACAACGAAAGTCTCCACCTGGATTGCAATTTCTGAATATTTTTAAGTTTTTCTTTTTACAAACTGTTTCCTAACAACAGAATTACAAGGGTCCCACGACGGTCAGGTGAGTCACGCTCCCACTCGAAGTAGTTCCCAAGAATTTGGAGCAAAAAAGAAACAATTTCTAAAAAACATTCAAGGATTCCTGAAGTCTTGCAACCCCAACCTAGATGAGTCTAGTAGACATTCGTAAGACATTACGTTATTGATAATGTAGACCAAGATAGTTTTTAGATTATAGTCGAAAATTTACAAAAAGCACCAGAAAGATTCTATTCAAATGGTTTATTCGTACAAAAATTGATTACAGTAAGGTCACATTTTATTTTTAAAATAAGATATAATTTTTTATTCTTTTTAAATATTTTTCTATGCACTATTAAATAATACATATTATTTAATAACGTTTGATTAACAAATTTTATTTTTAATAAATTTACTAAAATTTGATAATGTTAAAATTTAATAAAATTTTGTGCAATAACATTCAATGATTCAAATTAAAAAAAAAAATTCTGTAACGTGCATAAAAAAAACACGCTATAAGAATTACTTCCCTTAGGCAATCGAAAAAAAACAATGAGCTTCTCTAAATTTTCAGGAGAAAATCCCACAAACTCACTCCCAAAAGAAAGAAACAAATCCCACAACAACTTTTCTCGACACATCCGTTAAAAACAGAAAATTTTCTGGTGCACACACACACACACACACCACACACACACACACACACACACACACACACACACACACACACACACACACACACACACACACACACACACACACACACACACACACACACACACACACACACACACACACACACACACACACACACAAACACACACACAAACACACACACACACACACACACACACACACACACACACCACACACACACACACACACACACACACACACCACACACACACCACACACACACAAACCACACACACACCACACACACACCACACACACACACACACACACCACACATACACCACACAAACACCACACACACACCACACACACACCACACACACACCACACACACACCACACACACACAACACACACATACACACACACACACACACACACACACACACACACACCACACACACACCACACACACACACACACACACCACACACACACCACACACACACACACACACACCACACACACACACACACACACACACACACACACACACACACCACACACACACACACACACATACACACAGACCCCCCACCGACACGACACAGAGCCGCCCCCCAGCAGCAAAAGACAACACACACACACCACACACACACCACACACACACCACACACACACACCCCACACCCGCCACACACACCACACACACCACACACACACCACACACACACACACACACCACACACACACCACACACACACCACACACACACACACACACACACCACACACAAACCAAACACACACACACACACACCCCA